>NC_056744.1:1666658530-1666753530 GCF_019279795.1 Protopterus annectens | reverse complement strand
AAACAGTACTCAAGCCGCTGAATCACTTACAAACACCTTCTACCAGCACCTGCAGGACTGCATGGATAAGGCAATCCCAAACAAAACAAAGACTCTTAGTACCAAAGGCAAGCGTCCAGTCTGGTGGACCCCAGCCATAAACAAACTCTACAATAAAAGGAGGAAGCTACTACAAGATAGAGCAAAATCCTTAAAAGGTAAGACACCCTTGATCACTATAAGTAAAAACTAAGAGCTCTCATAAAATCATCCAAAGCAAATTTCGAGAGAAAAATAGCTAAAGACTCAAAAGACAATCATAAGGCCTTCTTTAGCTATGTTAGAAACCTAGGAGGAAACTCCCAGATATGCTCAGAACTAGTTCAAAATGATGTGAAGATTACTGATCCTACAGACATTGCCAACATACTGGCTGACAGGTTCAGTGCAAACGTCTCCCCTCCCCCAAAAGGAGAGATATCTATACCAAGCGATTGCAGCCCCCAAACATCTCCAGCGCCCAAGTGAGAACTGCTCTCTCCAAAGCAAAAAACACAGCATCCATGGGACCTGATGGTGTCCCCGGCTGTGTGCTCCACGAACTCAATGAGAATTAAACCCACAGCTAGGACAGCTGTTTAATCAAAGTCTTACCTCTGGATATGTACCCAGGGAGTGGCGCACTGCAACTGTGGTCCCACTTCACAAAGGCGGTGCCTCCACCGACCCTGGAAATTTCCGGCCCATTAGCTTGACAAGCCTTATCTGCAAAGCCATGGAGAGGATCATAATGGACCTCATAAATAAAGACATAGGGAATTTGCAGACTTTGGATCCAACCCAGTTTGGCTTTGTCAAAGGCAGATCATGCCTTTTAAACTTGGTTGACTTCTTGAAACAGTCACCAAAGCCATTGGCGAGGAAAGGCAGTCCATACAGCCTACCTCGATCTGGCTAAGGCCTTTGATACAATACCCCACTCGGGTATCATTGAAAAACTCATCAGCTTAAATGTTAACCCATACATCACAAGATGGGTTGCAAACTGGCTGAGTGACAGAACCCACAGGGTCAGAGTTGCTGGCGCCATGTCAGACTCAAAGCCTGTCACAAGTGGTGTCCCACAGGGCTCAGTCCTGGGCCCACTCTTGTTTGGCATCTACTTTTCAGTACAAGCAAACACAGGAGGGTTATGGCTGACAAAGTTTGCAGATGACTGCAAACTGGGCCATAGTAGAAAACACATCTGACACAGATATCCTTCAGAAGGGTCTCACAGAAGCGGATAACTGGTGCCAGAGCCACGGCCTGAAGTTAAATGCCAAAAAATGCATAGTCATACCCTTTGGGAAAAACAAGGTTACCCCAAGCTACCAAATAGGTGGCAATCCACTGAGCACAGAAGAAGTTATCAGGGACCTGGGGACCCAGGTTGATAGTAGTCTGTCATTCGACACCCATGTAGCTAAAGTGGTTAGGAAGACCTTCTACATTGCCCACCTTATCATGAAGGGATTCTCATCTAGATCAAGGGAGGTCATAGTCTCCCTTTACTCATCACTCATCAGACCAATGATTGAGTACAATGCCCCATTCAGGATGTATCTGACCCGACACTTGCAGCAGCTGGAGAGGCCACAAAAGTTCCTCACCAAAAGGATAAAGGGTCTCAAAAATCTGTCCTCTGCTGCCCGACTGAAAGAACTCCAGCTCTATTCAGTCGCTTGCTCAGAGGTGACCTTTGCCTAACATACAAGGCCATGTCAAACCCAGATTTGATGAATATGCTTCACCTCAAAAATCTAGATCCATCAGAGCCACAAGGGCGGAGACTTAAACCTCGACACGGCTATTAATAGGACGTGCTGGAGGGATAGATTCATCACCCAAAGACTCCCTATGCTGTGGAACAAAATCCCGGTACATGTGAGGCAGAGCACCTCGCTGGCCTTGTTCAAGAGAAATCTTGACCAATGGATGGGAGATCGCAGATATACCCCAGGGATTACCTCAGTGTCACTGCTCGACAGAGGCACAGCAAAATAATGGGTATAGTTCCCCATACTAAAGGGGTGGCGTAAGCCACAAAACGATGGGCTAGGCTTGTAAATGCCCTCGGGCAGATAGCCTAGTATGAACCTATGAACCTATAAACTTCGTTTCCATGTTGCATGGTTTATATAATGTAAAGCTTTGTATTATAGGTTTAATTCTTTACAGGTTGCTAGTTTGGTAATCTAACAGTGTAGTACCTCACGGGCGGTTCTGCGTAGGTTAGGGTGTGTCCACATTGATTGGCAGGTCAACGCACACCTGAGTGACAGTTTTTAGAAAAACATCTTACATTCATCGCTCATCTGAGTAACAGTTTTTAGAAAAACACCTTTTATTCAGCTGTTCCACTGTCCTATTTACAGTAATAATCACTAATTTGCTACTGTCCTAATGTTTTTAGACAAGGCATGCTAACTGACTTTACTGACTATAATTACCACTTTTAATGCACCGATCATGTTCCATACAAAACGTCATGTAATAATAGAATTCTTTTGAAAATAGTAATAACCATTTAATGCACAACTACCTGCCACAAAAGAGCATTTAACTACTGGTTTAACACATTGTTACCACCTATTGAAATCACGGGTGTCATAGAAAAATGTAAGAAAATACTAACAACCATTTAATGCACATTTAATGACATTTGTTGACAGAAGGGATGCAGTGACCTTACTGCCAGTTATTAAAAAGCATGTGTTACCAGGCTCAGTGATTGTATCAGATGAATGGGCTGCATACAGGGGCATATCGGAACTGTCTGTGATGAACTACACACACCTTACTGTAAACCACAGTAAGAATTGTGCAGACCCTAGAACTGGTGCACATACTAACACTGTTGAGGGTATGTGGTCACGTTGTAAAAAACAGTTTAAGCAGATGAACGGGACACTGAGGCATATGGTGGACAGCCACTTAGATGAGTTTGTGTAGCATGAGAAATATGGCAGACATGGTGAAGACTTGTTCATGTGCCTTCTTGGACATATTAGACAGTATCAGGATGCGCAGCAGAAAGAACTGGGTGTCCATAATCATACTGAATAACTGTTTTAACCTTGCCTGCTCTGTACTGATTTTCATTAACTGCATTGAATCATGTATTGCTTGGTGTTCTTTAACATACCAATAAACGTGGTTCTGGCATTGAATTTCATTATGGTGTTTGTATTTCATTACGGTACTTTATCAACTTTGCTTGATGATTGCCTGATGATTGAACCTGTACCTCGGCTGTTTTTATAATGCATGTCCTTTTTAAATATATTTCATCGGATGATTGTAACTGACAGCTACATTAATATGAATGTAGCTTCGTAAGGCGTGGGTGTGTTAGGGGCAATCTTTGCTACTGCGCATCCTGCAAGGTACTACACTGGTAGATTACCACTAGTTTTCCTGGACTATGAGTGCAGTAATTTCACTGTGTGTTTGTGTTAATGAAGGAGTGTTATCTCCATTGCTAACCGGCTATTTTTCAACTGATTGCTTGGTGGTACGGTTTTCTACGAGGTTTACCATGTTCTTTTTGCTTTGCTCTGCAGGGTTTTAGCCCTACTAAGAAGATACATTAATTTCTGAAGGTTAGTGTGGCTTATTAGTTATGTATTTTTATACAATATTTATTGTCTTTTCCTTTTGGGGATAGTGATAATAAGTTCAGAATTAGTTTTGTTGGGGGTTGTGAAAACAGAGTTGTCACTTTACCTCCTGGTGCTGTGTGTGAAAGTGATTATGACCATGTTTTACTGCTCAGATACTGGGTAGGTTTTCCTGCTGTCTCAAAGGAAACAATGGTGCACTTCACATAAGAACATGGATGGCCCCAGTGAAACATTCTGGTACATGCTTACAAGCCTGGTGAAGGATGCTACAGGTTAGTTGTACGTTTTTATATATGAGGTTATTTAAATTGTCTTTCAATACTTATGTCAAGTCTTGAATTAGGAGTATATGTTGTAGGAAGAAATAAGTTTGAATGATGCATTCGTAGGTTTATACTTGACTAATGACCACCAGAGTCTTTACAAGTCCAAAATCAAATATAACTTTTAAATATTACCCTAACTCAAGTTAGTAGGAGAACAACTGGGTTTTAAACATGGATTTCCTAAAGACTAAGTATGAAATTGTAATGTTTGAATTTACAGACTGTAATCTTCAGTGATTTACCAGAAAATTAAAATATTTTATAAGGAGAAGGGTAATAATGTGAGGCAAAATCAGGGATAGTTCAGCAGTATGAAGTAGTTAATGACCAGTAATATTGCTTTCATATTTTTTCAGTCTGATGATTTTTCTTGTAGTGTGCGTGGTCAGTTATGTCCACAGATTTCATTATCTGAGTGTCATTTTTTTGTTTTCAGTTGGGCAGCTGTTGCAATCACAAGTTATATATTATATTATATTATATTATATTATATTATATTATATTATATTATATTATATTATATTAGTGGTGTGTAGGCAGGGGAAACATTTGTAAGGACAAGGCCAAATATGATATTTGTTTACAGACGTCTGACTACTTTTGAAAGTCTAAATGGGTAGTTGTCTATTTTTATCTAGACAAAGTTAGGAAGTGAGTAAAAAGGGTGAGTCAGGAAGTGTAAGGTATGATTAGGAATTTGTTCATATTTAGGAATATCATTATCCTGAGGTTGGGCAAAAACCGAGACAGATTTTGGCTAAGTACGTCTGAATAGTTTTGAAGGACTGGAGGGAGGGTATTGATCTGATGGATATAGATAAGGAGTCCCAGGCTTTAGCAACATGGTATAAATATAGATCATGGTCTGCAGATTTGATAGGGCTATGGACAGAAAGGGTTTTTACTCACTGAATCATATTGATGAAGTATGAACATAGCTGAGTAGAATGGTATTTAGTACTGGACAAGCAGGTGAGTAGGTGTGAAGAAGCTCTGTATAGGTTAGTTGATGGGTTTAGTTCTAACCAATTTAGGCTTTTGGTGCTATGCAGTACTGGGTTCTGAAAGGGGGAGTTGCTGATAATTTAGCCACCTTTTTATAGCATTCCTCACATTTTGCTTTTTAAGCTGACTGAAAGTTAGTAGGAATGGGTCTTCCATAAACTAGTGAGGGGAAGTGTTACTTAATGGAGAGTGTAGATGTAGTTGTGTTGGAGAGAGAGTTTTTGGATCCCTAAAGCATTGCAAATTTTGGTGATTTTTTTAATGCATTTTTGTATGTGCATCAGAAATGTAAGATTATAGGTTCATAGGTAAGTTAAGTACTAGGTACCTGCTCATGCAGACCATTTTATCTAGCTAATTTCCTTTTTTTGTGTTTGAAATAATCTATCCCATTTGGTTATAGATTGGCCTTACATGTCCCATGGTTGATAATTACATATTACCCCTAATGAGAATGACTAGGATCATACCATAGGTAATTTGAATTGGGCCATGCCTAGGACAAAGCATTTAGGAGCAGCATCTGTCCATAAGTACTGTATGGGGCAGTGTGTATGTACACTTGTCTATATATATATATATATATATATATATATATATATATATATATATATATATACACACACACACACACACACACACATATATATATATATATATATATATATATATATATATATATATATATATATATATTGCATATATGCATGTGTGTGTGTGTGTGTGTGTGTGCACATGTATATATTATATGTAAAATAGACACATTTATATATACATTTCCAAATACACATACACACACATGCATGTAGGTGCTTAAAAATGGTCTTGTGATCCAGCTGGTTATCCACCAGATAACATAAAGGTTTACACCTAACATCTTGAGTTTGTCAACCAATGCTTGAGTGGGGTATTGTGTCAAATGCCTTGGCCAGGTCAAGATAGGCAGTGTGAAACATTTTGCCCTCATCCATTGTTTTGGTGACCTTCTCAAAGAAGTCCACCAGGTTGTGTAAGCAAGAGCTGCACTAGACGAAACCCACCTGCGTTAGGTCTAGTGTCTGGGGGTTTCCTGTGTCATTATCGATCATTTCCATGATAATTTTTTCCATGGATTTGCATATGAGACTAGTGAGATTATGGGGCTATAGTTTCCAGGGTCTGTAGATGGCCCACCTTTGGACAGAGGGATTACTATTGCTGCTCAGCATTCATTAGGCATGAAGCCTTTTTGGTGGCTACATTTTAAATAGCAATCCAGAGGGCCTGATACATCATGTTTCATGCCTGGGCCCATCAATGCATTGTTCTTGGCCTTACAGCGGACATTGAGGACCTGTTCCTAGTGATAGCAGGGCAGTTATATTTGATATTTTTTAAAAGGAGACTGAGAAGGAGAGAGGGGCAAAATTAGACCTGAATTTGTCTGCCAATAGTTTTTTTATACCTTCTGGCTCAGTATATGTGGCAGAATTAACAATGAGCTCTGCACACATTTGTGCATTGTCTTTCAGGTTTTGGATAATGCTACAGTATGTCTTGTGGTTGTCCTTGGTCTGGGAGGCCACATTTACCTCAAATTTGGCTTTGGTAGACATTACTTTTACACTGAGTAGTTTAAGTTGAGTGCTTTTATCCTGCTGGGTGGTACACCTCTTAATTTTTGCCATGATTTTCTTCCTTCCGTTATAGAGCATCCCAATGTTGTGATTCCACCACAGTGGCATTTTTTTTTAAGTTACTTCTGTACTTATTCCTGGTGGCTACAGCTTCCTCTATGCAGCTATTAGCATACCTGTATAACGTTTTTGTGAACAGTTGTCCAGAGGCAGCAGAGTTCTCAGGGTTTGTGGGGGATTGAAATGTTGTCACATTATCAGGTAATAGCAAGTATGGGCCTGTGGGCCTTAGAATAGTCCCTGAACATTCTAGGATTAGCTGGAGTTCTGGGTTTTATTTTTACTTCAAAGGAGACCATTTTGTGGTCTGACCATTCCACAGAGGACATTACACTAAGTCATTTGCAGCATTCTCCCATACTAGTAAGGACAAGATCCAGTGTGTTTATGCCCCTGGTTGGCGTAATCATAGATTCATAGGAGATCATAAGCGATTACTAGACTATTGCCCCGGAGGTCATTTTTGACCTAGCCATTTAAACCCAATGTAACAGAGTAGAGGTACTAGTCAATACCCAAGATTACATTAAGTTCATAGGTTCATAGTTAGGTACTAGGCTATTAGCCCTAGGGCCTATATAAGCCTATCCAGAAAGGTACCCTGGCTTTCGCCACCCAAGAAAATAATTTCCCTGTGCCCCTGTTGAGTACAGCCCCCAAAGGTGATCTCCGCAGTGAATTTTCTAAATCCCATCCAATCATCAAGATTTTTCTTGAAGAGTGCTAATGAGGAGCTTTGTTTGATATGAATATGTAGTTTGTTCCAGAGTATGGGAAGTCTCTGGGACAGGAATCTGTCTCTCTAGCATGTTCTGTTTATTGTGGTGACAAGGTTTAGGTCCCTAGAGCATGTAGCTCAGAGGGATTGCGATTTCTTTAGGTGGAGCATGTCCAACAGCTCTGGGTTTGACATAGCTTTGTATGTTAAGCAGAGATTGCCTCTGAGTAGGCAATATGCGACGGAGTAAAGCTGGAGTTTTTTGAGACGGTCTGCATAGGGCATCTGTTTGTGGCCAGTAATCTTCTTTGTGAGGTATTTCTGCTGCCTTTCCAGTTGTTGCAGATGTCTTGTGAGGTGCATGCCAAAAAGGGGCATTGTACTCTATAATGGGTCTAATGAGTGATGAGTAGAGGGGAACAATGACCTCTTTTTTCCTGGATGAGAAACCTTTTGTGATGAGGTGTGCCATGTAGATGGATTTCCTGACTACTGTGGTGATGTGATTATCAAAGGAGAGACTACTGTCCACCTGTGTCGCAAGGTCTCTTATCACACTTTCGGTGTTAAGTAGACTACCCCCTATGTGGTAGTTCATGGGTACAGAGTTTTTACCAAAAGGGATGACAATGCACTTTTTGGCATTGAACTTGAGGCCATGGCTTTGACACCAGGCATCTGTCTCAGTGAGGCCCTTTTGCAGGATGTCCACATCATTAGGAGTTTTGATTATGGCTCCTAGTTTGCAGTCATCTGCAAACTTTGTTAGCCAAAGACCTTCTGTGTTAGCCTGAACTTCAGAGAGATAGATACCAAACAGGAGAGGACCCATGACTGAACCCTGTGGTACTCCACTTGTCACTGGTCTGAAGTTGGATTTAGTCTGTAACTTTCACAGTGTGTGTTCTGTCAGTGAGCCAGTTGGTAACTCATCTTGTGACATAGGGATTTATACCTAGTTTAGTGAGTTTATCTATAATTCCAGAGTGGGGGGATAGTGTTGAAAGCCTTGGCGATATCTAGATAGGCTGTGTGAACCACCTTACCCTCATCTACAGCTTTGGTGACCACTTCAAAGAAGTCTATCAGGATTAGGAGACATGATCTGCCTTTTAAAAACCCGAACTGGGTAGGGTCCAGAGTTTGGAGATTACCAATGTCATTGTTTATAAGTTCCATGATGATACATTCCATAGCCTTGTAGACCAGGCTCATCAGGCTAATGGGGCAGTAGTTCCTGGGGTCTGTGGTGGCTCCCCCTTTGTGGAGTGGGATAACCATTGCTGTGTACCATTCAGTTTGCACAAAGCCTGAGGTAAGGCTATGATTGAACATGGTACTTAGGTGGGGTGCCAGTTTGTTTTGTAGTTCATGTAGAACACAGCCTGGGATGTTGTCAGGTCCCATGGATGCTGTGTTCTTGTCTTTGGAGAGTGTGTTTTTTACTTCTGCAGCTGTGATTACAGGAACTTTGCATTCTTCTGTCACAGAGATGGGCTCTTTAGAGGATGATACAGGGGTAAAGTTAGCACTGAACCTATCTGCCAGGATGCTGGCAATATCAGTTGGTTCTGTATATTTAGTGACATTGTGCTGTAACTCAGAGCAGATCCGAGTGTTGCCAGTGAGATACTTGACATAGCTATAGAATGCTTTGTGGTTGTCTTTAGAATCAGTGGTGATTTTGTTTTCGTAACTAGCTTTGGATGATTTCATGAAGGATCTCAGCTTCTTACTGAGGCTGACCAGGGAGTTCCTCCAATCATGGGATTTTATTCTTTTTTGTAATAGTTTCTTTCTTCTGTTGTAGAGTTTGTATATGGCAGGGGACCACCAGATTGGCTTCCTTTTTTTGGAGGATAGCATCTTGGTTCTGTTACGGATTGCACAATCCATGCCCTCGTGTAATTGCTTATAAAGTGCATTTGTATGGGATTCAGCAGTTGTACCTCTATTGTCCATCAACATGGGTATCGTGAAGTTTGCCACTTCTGTCTTAAGAAGTGTGAAGTTGGCTTTGGAGAATTTTTTTACGGTGGTTTCCCTAAAGGGGGGTGGGGGTGGGGGTGGATGTCTAGGGGGATTAGCTTGTGTTTGGATCTAACCAACAAGAAATTAACCTCTGATGTGGAACACCGGTTGCCCATGTTGGTAATGTTGGCCAATATTGGCCTAGTGTCTGTGGCTCCAGCCAAAAGTCTGTCAACCTTTGTACATATGTCATGTAGTAAGAGGTGCATATGTTTTGTACACCATTATTTATTGACATCATACCTGATAACATGCCAGTCAGATATCAGACTGCTAGACATGTTATGCATATTAGGGGTTATTTCTGAGGACATAACCTGGGCATTCTGCGGCTGTGTATAAAGTAGTGGGGTCTGTGTACTTATAGTGATTGTTGACAGTATGCATATTGCAAATACGTACCTTGGCCTGTGTACAGACTGGTAGATGTCATTGATGTTCTTTGTGTTTCACTGTTGCAGTCATCACATTTGGGTTATCTGCCTGCAGGTAGCCCTCAGCCGGAGTCTTCAGATTTCTGCATTAGATGCTGTCGCTTATCCTTGACATCAGGTCGTCAGGGGTATAAAACATGCAGCCAATGCCATTACATCAGTCTTTCTTGCCGTGCAGTGCCCGAAGCAGAAGCAGTTTGCATGTGCCGGTTGGCCAACTCCTGAAATTTTCATTTTCAAGTTTCAGACCCAAAGTCTTCAAAAAAGCTAAGTACCCCATTGGGGATCCTTTTTCTGGCTCTAACCAATGTCAGTAAAAGTTAACAATTGTCTTACCTGTGGAAAGCAAATACCTCATAGAGATTTTCATTCTTACTGCATCCCCTGCTTAGGCCCTGACCACGACGTCCCTCATTGTCGGTTTTGTGCCTTATTCAATGCCTGAACTAGTCGTCACTGGGCTATTGTTGCAAGTAATTATTTTCATACTCATTCTGTGTACTCAGAAATGGCTTCTTGAAGCCATCCAACTACCGATCTTCAAAAAAAACCTTAAGGATAAAGAACGAGACAGACTGCATAGGTCCAAAACTGCAGACAACGCTTCTGTCAAGCTAGTCACCAGTCCGCTGGTACTCAGTGAGTGGTTTTGTGCCTTATTCAATGCCTGAACTAGTCGTCGCTGGGCTATTGTTGCAAGTAATTATTTTCATACTCATTCTGTGTACTCGGAAATGGCTTCTTGAAGCCATCCAACTACCGATCTTCAAAAAAAACCTTAAGGATAAAGAACGAGACAGACTGCATAGGTCCAAAACTGCAGACAACGCTTCTGTCAAGCTAGTCACCAGTCCGCTGGTACTCAGTGAGGTGCTTTTACAGCCCCTGATATCCACTACTTCTGATTCATAGGCCTCTACCAAGACCCATTCCGAGTCCGGTATGCCACAAGATGCTTCTTCGACTATGGAAACTGCGGATGTCTCTACCTTGGATGGGTCCGGAGCCGCTATGCAGGCACTAGCTTCTGAGGGTGCATTCAGGCCTACAGACATTCATATTAAACCGATGCCATCATTTTCATCCAGGCCTAAAACTCCCACCATGCCCAGAAAACCGGCACCCAAACCATGGGCTCAGGCCCATATGCCTAAAAAAACAAATGCTTAGAATGGCTGAAGACCTCATTACCTTGATTAGGGGAAGCCAGCCTTCCCCCTCTAAGAGACCTAGACCTGATTTTCTTTCTGATTCTTCTGATCAGGAATCTGATTTTTCTGCTCCTTCTGATTACCAGGATTTGCCCTTATCTACTTATGAGGATTCTGATGCCGAGGATTCCATTCCCTCTGCTTCCCCTCCAGAATATTTTTCTTTCAGTGAAACCTTGTACACTCTTAGGGAGCATTTCCGCTGGGAAAGTCAGGATTACTCTGACTCCAAAAAGTGACTTAGGGAATTCTTACCCCTACCTCAACACAGGCCTTTAGCTATCCCTCCTGTTCCGGACATTGTAGATGATGCTTTCTTGGAATCTAGCCTTTCCCCAGACACTTTACTTCCAGCTCCCAGAAAACCTGACAGGTATTACAGAGTACCTGACTCTCACAAGTTCCTCTTCAAGAATCCTTCTGCGGATTCAGAGACCATTTCCCAAGGACCAAAAGGCATTAAGGCTACTGCTGCCAAAAAGCCTACCCTTTCTGATAGAGATTTTTAGAGCCTTAGACAGATGGGGTAAGATGGACTAAGAAGGTATACACTTCTGCTACTCTGGCCATTAGGGCGTTAAATTGCCAGTTTCATATGTTAAAATATCAGCAACATGTTAAGGGGCTACTTAAACAGAAAATGATGTTGATTCCTGACTGTACTGAACACAAAGAATTACAGGATTTAATGCATTCTGCAAATCAAGTTGGTAAACATACTTTGCAATGTGGTTTTGATGCTTTAGAAGCATTTTGCAGGGCTGCTGTCACTGGTTCTTTACTTAGAAGGCATGCTTGGTTTAAGGAACAAAACTTGCCAGATCGTGTAAAAGCTAAATTACTGGATGCTCCCTTAAATCAAGACTGCCTTTTTGGCAACAAAGCAGACGTCCTCAAAAGGATGGAGGAAAAAGCTAAATCTATGCAAACTGTTAAAGATTTCCTACATGTACAGCCACCCATATTCAGTAGGCATTGGCCTTCAAAGAACTGGTCCTTTTCAGTCCCTTCTAGGTCTTTTCAGTCCAGACCCAGGAACAGCAGACCACCTAGGCTACAGTCTCAGGCTATGCACAGACCTAAGCAGTGGGAGGCTCCCACTTCCATACAGGGAGTAGTAAGCCACCCCCCTACGAAAAAATGGCACAGTGACTTAACCTTATCCCTTCCAAGCCCTGCTCTACTATCTGCTCCCTTAGGAGGAAAGCTCACCCTGCATGCAAAAAACTGGGAACTCATTACCTAGGACAAATGGGTTTTGAACATAGTTTCCCAAGGATACAGATTCCACTTCCACACCCTACCAACACCAAATGGTTGGCCAGACCTACACCCAAATCAATGGGTGGAGGCCCAACAGCAGGTTCTCTCTCTTCTCAATATCAGGGCTATTCAGCCTGTCCCAGCAGAACAAAGGGGACAAGGTTTTTATTCAAGAATTTTTCTGGTACCCAGAAAAGACGACTCCTGGTGTCCTATCCTGGACCTCTCTATTCTCAACACCTTTCTGTTAGTTCCTTAATTCAAAATGCTAACTCTGCAACAGCTTCTTCCCATGCTAGCCAAGGATGCCTGGCTGGCAACTCTAGACTTAAAGGAAGCTTACCTGCACATCCCAATAAGGGAATCTTGCAGAAAATACCTACGCTTCAGGGCAGGCTCCATGCACTATCAGTTCTCTGCACTTCCCTTTGGCTTATCTACTGCACCTAGGGTATTCACAAAGTGTCTAGCTCCAACCATTGCATTTTGCAGACAGAGAAATAGTCAAATTTATCCATACTTAGACAATTGTCTGATTCAGGCAGAAAGCCAGGACTTGCTATTACAACACCTGGCATTCGTAAAGAAACTTCTAACCTCACTGGGGTACACCATCAACAAAACAAAATCGCACCTAGTACCCTGCCAGTAGATTGTATTCCTGGGAGAAAGCTTGAACACAACTTCCCAAATGGCATTCCTCACTCCAAAGAAACAAGTTTTGACAACCTACTTCAAACTATTAGCCACAAAACCCCAGCTATCTGCAAGGAAAATACTGCAAGCCCTGGCGTTCATGGCCTCTTGCATTTTACTAATTCCATATGCAAGACTGCATATGAGGAAACTCCAATGGTATCTAAAAAGCCTATGGTGTCAACATTCTCAGGACCTGGAAACAATGATTTCTATCATCCCTTGTATCAAGACAGAGTTCCTTTGGTGGGCAGAGGCCTGCTACCACAACAAGGGACTCCCTTTCACTTTACCCCCTGCCGCCCAAACCCTAGCAATAGCTGCATCAGACTATGCATGGGGGGCTCACATAGCAGGGCAGTGCATTCAGGGCAAATGGAACCCAAGACAGATGCACCTGCATATCAATCAAAAAGAAATGTTAGCTGTACACAATGCTGTGACAGCCTTCAAAGATCGTATTCTTCCAGGACAACTATTGGTAAAAACAGACAACACCACAGTTATGTGGTACATAAACAAGCAGGGGGGAGCCCACTCGTACCCTCTCTGCAGACTAGCCATGGCTCTGTGGAACACAACCTTGAGCTACAAAGTACACCTGCAAGCTCAATTCCTGCCAGGCATACTAAATTCACTGGCAGACGACTTAAGCAGAAATCTCATGGACCCACATGAATGGAAACTAGAACCCAAAATATTCAACCTCTTGAGGAACAAATGGGGGATTCCAGAGGTAGACCTGTTTGCCTCCCCTCAGAACTACCAACTGAACAAATTCTACACAAGAACTCCCAACAGCCAAGCTTGGAAAGTGGATGCCCTGTCCTTTACCTGGGAAAGCCTCTCAGTTTATGCCTTTCCCCCTCTGCCTCTCCTCTCGAAGGTTCTACTAAAGATCAAACAGGGCAAGCCAAGGACATTACTGATTGCACCAGACTGGCCGTGCCAGCACTGGTACCCCCTGTTGCACAGTATGGCATGGCTACAACTATGGCACCTACCTCAGACCCCTTCCCTGCTGTCCCAGCAGGTAGGCCAGATACTGCACCCTCAGCTTCAAATCCTGAACCTTGCAGCCTGGCTAATTCCTTGAGCTCTCCAATAGCATCTCTCAGTAAGCAGGTAATGGATGTCATTCTGGAGGCAAGGAGGCCTAGTACTAGAAAATCCTATGCTGAAAAGTGGAAAAGATACTGTTCCTGAAGCCTGGCTCAGGGGATGGGCACAACGGTGCCCAGCTTACCTCATATTCTACAGTACTTAACAGAAATGCTCCACAGTGGCCTATCCTTCTTGTCAATTAAAATTCATGCCTCTGCCATTTCAGCACATTATAATACTGAGCCACCCCTCTTCTTTCACCCCTTGCTAAAGTAATTCCTTAGAGGGGCCAAAAATCTAAGACCTGCCATTAGAGCTCCCACTCCAGCCCAGGACCTTATCTTTGTATTGGAAAAGCTTACTCTTCCCCCCTTTGGACCAGCTGCGACAGCAGAGTTGAAATTCCTTTCTTGGAAAACAACCTTCCTTCTAGCCATCACTTCAACAAGAAGAGTGTCTGAATTACAGGCCCTCATGGCAGTGGAACCCTTCACTATCTTCCATGCAGACAGGGTTTCCCTCAGGACTAACCCTTCCTTTATGTCCAAGGTGGTGTCATCTGTGGCCCTAAATCAGTCCATTCATTTGCCTACTTTTTTTCCTAATCCACAAAACAAAGGGGAACAAATACTGTACTCTCTGGACGTGCACGGACAACTTAGATTCAATTTGGACAAGACTAAGCCTATCAGAAAATCTGAGCAGCTGCTAGTTAGCTTTGCTGCAGGGGCAGTGGGGAAGGCCATTTCAAAGCAAACCATTTCCACATGGATAGCCCATTGCATTCATTTCTGCTACAAGCATCATGGAAAACCTACCCCACAAGGGATAAGATCACATTCCACCAGGGCTGCATCTACCTCTGTGGCATTTCTCAGAGGGGTCCCTACCAGGGACATCCTAGAAGCTGCCACCTGGAGCTCTGTACGTACCTTCACCAAGCATTACCACTTGCCTATCTTTTCTAAATCCAGAGCTGGATTTGCCACTGCAGTCTTGCAGGGATTAATAGCTGGCCCTAATGCTCTTTAACTTCCTCCTCCCTTTCTTAGCTTTGGGAATCAACCCAAATGTGATGATTGCAACAGTGAAAAGTACAGTTTTGTACCTACCATAAATGTAGATGTTCGAAGATCCACATTGCTGCAGTCATAACCTGTGGGTAGTCCGCTGTCCTCGGTCGGCCCGAATACCAAAGTGTTAGGCTGGCGTCGGTCATGGTCGCTCAGATCTGACGTCAGTACGCCGTGGTATTAAAGCGCATGACCGACGTCATATCCTCAGTCTTTCTTGCCCCAGATGTCAGAAGGCCCTAAAAAGAAAGGCCATAGCCAAAAACAGAAAACCTCCAAAACCCATGTACAAACAATATTTACAACCCAAACCACACAACCACTCCAAACTACAGAGGGAAGGAGGAGAATTGGACTGCAGCAATGTGGATCTTCGAACATCTACATTTATGGTAGGTACAAAACTGTACTATGTTCTTCATCTCACATTGCTGCAGTCATAACCTGTGGGTAGAATCCCAAAGCAAAGGTAAAGGGAGGTTGGCAAAATCATAAAGCATTAGGAACTGCTAACATGCCCTGTAAAACTGCAGTGGCAAACCCAGCCCTAGATTTGGAATAAAGAGGGAGATGGTAATGTTTAGAAAAAGTGTGCACTGAACTCCAAGTAGCTGCTTCCAAAATATCTTTAGTAGCTACACCTTAAAAAGCAGTAGAAGTGGCAGTAGCCCTAGTGGAATGAGGTCTGATTCCAGCCGGAATCTCCTTACCATGATGAGAATAACAAAAAGCAATACAATGGCCAATCCACTTAGAAATAGTTTGTTTTGAAACAGGTTTCCCCTGAGAGCCCAAAGCAAAAGAAACAAATAACTGTTGAGACTGTCTGAACCCTTTAGTTCTGCTCAAATAATAACGCAACTGCCTGTGAATATCCAAAGTGTGCAAAATTTTCTCCCTTTATTTTGGGGATCAGCATAAAATGTAGGCAAATTAATAGATTGGTTCAAGGCCACATTTGAAACCACTTTAGGCATAAAAGTAGGGTTAGTACGCAGCATACCCTATCCTTATGAAAAATCAGGAAGGGTTCAACTGCCATTAGAGCCTGTAATTCAGATACCCTTCTAGCAGACGTAATGGCCAACAAAAAAGCAGTCTTCCAAGACAAAAACTTCAACTCAGATGTAGCTGCAGGTTCAAAAGGAGGTAAAGTGAGTTTTTCCAACACAAAATTGAGATCCCAGGAAGGAGTAGGAGCTCTACGTGGGGGTCTTATGTTCTTTGCCCCTCTAAGAAATTGCTTAAACAAAGGATGAGAGAATAATGGTGGGTCACAGTCATAGTGAGCAGAAATGGCTGCAGCATGAACTTTTACAGAGGAGAAAGACAAACCCTTGTCTAATAATTCTGTAAGATACTGAAGTGAAACACTCAAATTAGGCCCTGAAACATCAAAGCTCTTTGCTTTGCTCCAAATAAAAATCTCCTCCATTTATCAGCATAAACTTTCCTTGTACTAGGCCTTCTGGCCTGCAAAATGACATTCAAAACTTGTTGAGGAAGCTGCGACCCTCCAGGTTCTAGAACAGAATATGCCAGGCTGTCAGATGCAGGGACTGTATCCTGACATTGAGGAAATGATTGCCTGCCTGGGACAAAAGGTGTGGAATTGATGGCAAAGGCCAAGGAGGCTCCCATACTAAACTCCTCAGCAGAGGGTACCAGTGCTGCCGTGGCCAATCTGGAGCTATTAGAATCATGGAGGGCTTGTCCTGTCTGACCTTCAAGAGCACCTTGGGAAGGAGAGGCAGAGGAGGAAAGGCATAGACGTGAAGATTGTTCCAACTGAATGATAGAGCATCCACTTTCCAAGCTTTTGGATGAAACATCTTTGTGCAAAACTTTGGCAACTGGAAATTTAGTGGAGAAGCGAACAGATCTATGTCTGGAGTCCCCCAAATCACTGTCAACTGTCGAAATACATGAGGATCCAACTTCCACTCGTGGGGATCCACCATCTGTCTGCTCAAAACATCCGCTAAGGAGTTCTGTGCTCCTGGCAGAAACCTTGCCTGTAGAGTGAGGTGCAAACTGAGAGCAGTCTCCCACAAAATCATAGCTTGCCTGCAAAGAGGGTACGAATGGGTTCCCCCTTGCTTGTTGATGTACCACATGACAGTCGTGTTGTCTGTTTGAATCAACACTTGTCCTGGGTGAAGTAGATCCTTGAAAGCCATCAATGCAAATTTGACTGCTAACATCTCCTTCAAGTTGATATGCAAATGTTGAAGTCTGGCAGGCCACGTGTCTTGAACCCATTTTCCATTGAGGTGTGCTCCCCAAGCCTTGTCTGAGGCATCTGTCGTTAAGATCTGACTCGCCTCTGGTCGGGTCACAGAGAGTCCCTTGTTTAGGTGACATTCCTGAGCCCACCACAAAAATTCCTTTTGAATGCAAGGTATTATCTGAATGACAGTGTCCAAATCGTGGCAGTGTTGAGTCCATACACTTTTGAGATACCATTGTAGCTTCCTCATATGCAGTTTGGCATTGGGAAGCACCAGAATACAAGATGCCATGAACCCCAAGGCATGAAGGACTGTCCTTGCAGTCAGCCTGGACCGTAGAGACAATTGTTGGAAGTAAAGTGTAAGATTTCTTTGCTTGTCCGGGGTCAAAAAAGCCATCTGAGAGGCTGTATTCAGTCTCACACCCAGAAAGCACATTTCCTGAGAGGGTACTAGACTGGACTTTGTTTCATTCACAGAATACCCTAGGCACCTTAACACTGCCATAACATACTGTAGATGGTGAAGTAGCTTGTCTTTGTCTTGAGCAAGAATCAGGCAATCGTCCAAATAAGGATAAATTTGTATTCCTCTTAACCTTAAGAAGGCTATCACGGAGCCAGAACCTTTGTGAACACCCTGGGCAGTAGATAAGCCAAAGGGCAATGCAGAGAACTGATAATGTAAAGTCCCAGCAAAACGCAGGAATCTCCTGCAACTGGGCCTGATAGGAATATGAAGATAAGCCTCTTTGAGATCCAGAGTTACCATCCAGTGATCTTTGCCCAACAGAGGCAGAAGTTGTTGCAAAGTCAACATTTTGAATTTTGGAATGTCCAGGTATGTGTTGAGGATAGATAAATCCAAAATTGGCCTCCAAGTGTTTCCTTTCTTTGGTACAAGAAACAGGCGAGAATAAAATCCTAGGCCCACTTCTGACAGAGGGACCTGCTGTATAGCCCAATTTGAAGAAGTAAAGAAATCTGTTTGTGAGCCTCCACCCTTTGCTGAGGAGGAACGTCTGGCATGCCTTTGAAAGGAGGCAATGTGTGGAAATAAAACTTGTAGCCTCGGTCTATAATGTCCAACACCCATTTGTCCTGGGTGACTAAAAGCCAATTTTGCCTGAAAAGTGCCAACTTTCCTCCCAGAGGAGCTGCCAGACAGGAAGGATCTGGCAGCTGAAGATGCAGGTCATTGGGTCTGTTTACGAAAGGACTGGCCCCTGCCCTCACCTGTAGATTGTGCAGGGGAACTCCACGTTCTAGGCCTGAAAGAACCCTGAGCTCTGCCCCTACCACGTCTAGATCTGCCCCTAGACTGTAAATCAGAAGAAGGGTAAGCCCATCCCTTAGTAGGCCAATTTCTGCTAAACTTAGGGGCTGCACCTGCAAAAAATCCTTAACAGTCTGCATAGACTTAGCTTTGTCTTCCATTTTCTTCAAGACTGACTCCACAGGAGAACCAAACAAAACTTCAGACTGAAGAGGAGCATCCAAAATTCGAGCTTTAACATGCTCTGACAAGTTCTGATCCTTAAACCAGGCGTGCCTACGAATAACTGATCCAGTGGCAGCCACCCTGGAAGAAGCCTGTAAAGCATCGAAACCACACTGCAAAGAATGCTTACCCACCTGATCAGAGGCATGAACCAAATCCTGTAATTCCTTACACTCTATGCTCTCTGCCAAAGCATCTGCCTTAGACTTTAACTGAGTAAGGAGAAAATTCTGGTACTTCAACATATGAAACTGGCAATTCAAAGCCCTCATTGCTAGAGTGGAAGAGGTATACACTTTTTTACCCCACCTATCCAAAGCTCTAGAATCTTTATCCATAGGAACTGGATTCTTTACAACAGAAGCCCTGACACCCTTAGGTCCCTGGCTAATAGTTTCTGGGTCAGCCCTTGGGCTCTTATACAGATATTTATGAGCCTCTGGCCCTCTGTAATACCTATCTGGTTTAACCGGTGCAGGAGGCAAAGAGTCTGGATTAAGGGAAGCCTCAGAGAAAACATCCTGAACAACATCCAAAACAGGAGGTATAGCCAAGGGCCTATGTTGTGGTAAAACAAAAATTCCCTAAGCCTCTTTCGGGAATCTGAGAAATCCTGACCTTCCCATTTAAAATGCTCCCTCATAGAATGCAGGGTTTCTGAAAAAGAAAAATCCTCTGGAGGAGAAGCAGAAGGACTAGAATCCTCTGCGTCTGAATCAGAATAAGGAGGAAAATCCTGAATGTCTTCAACCGAAGACTCTGAGTAATCTGAAGAATGTTCCAAACCTTCCACCTCTGGCTCCACCCTAGGCCTCTTATCCGGGGGGGGGGGGCATAGAACCTCTGATTAAGGAAATCAAATCTTCTGCCATTTTTAGCATGTGCTTTTTAGGTACAGAACCTGCAGAACTAGGACTGACACCAGAGGAAGACAAACCAGGCCTGACCTTGGAAGGTACCTTAGAGACAGAAGGGGAAGGCCTAACCACCTTATGCAAAGAAGGGAGTACAGCAACCTGAGAGGCCCCCTCAGCCTGACCCGACTCCTGAGAGGCCACATCTTGCAAAATTAACGGCTCCCCTGAGACTCAGCCGAAACCTCGGCTGGATCCACAGATTCCACCGTAGTTTCTAAAGAACCGGCGTCCGAACGGACGACTCATCCTGCTTGGACTTTAACGATTTTTCCTTGCGCTTCTTAGCGGTAGCGGGCGTCGGAGGATCCGACGGCATATTGTAATTACACCGCTTACGAAGACAAGCCTAGCGCAATCTAACCTACGTTTAATGGTGCGCTTATTAAATCTAGCACAAAGCGACACCCGACTACGTGCTCAGGCCCCAAACAAGGAATACAGAGAGTGGTAATCCCTATGAGGTATCTGTTTCCCACAAGAAATACAATTATTCACTTTTTCTGACATCCGGATTTAACTGAGGCAAGAAAAGACAAAAATATTCCCCAACGGGGTACTTAGCCCAACTTGGTTTTCGGTCTGAAACTCAGAATACGAAAATTTCAGAACGCCGAACGGCACTTGCAAACGCTGCTTCTGCTTCGGACCATGCGGCAAGAAAGACTGAGGATATGACGTCGGTCAAGCGCTTTAATACCACGGCGTACTGACGTCAGATCTGAGCGACCATGACCGACGCCAGCCTAACACTTTGGTATTCGGGCCGACCGAGGACAGCGGACTACCCACAAGTTATGACTGCAGCAATGTGAGATGAAGAACATCATGAAGAACATAGTACAGTTGTGTACACTTACCATAAATGTAGATATTTGAGTGTATTCACTGTTGCAGTCCTGGTTACCCTCCCTCCAGCCCCCCAACTTCTCTTGGCTCTACCTCTCCTTCTGGTTGGTATACCTATTTTTTCTTGTGTATTTGCGTTTTGATGGGGGTTTAACATACTATTTAATTGCTTCCTATTGTGGGGGCACCTGACATCTGGGGCAAGAAAAACTGATGTAATGGCATCAGCTGCATGTTTTATACCCCTGATGACCTGATGTCAAGGAAGAAGCAACAGCTTCCTACACAGAAATCCAAAGACTGGTATTCAGGCGGGCTGAGGGCTACCTGCAGGCAGATAACCCAAATGTGATGACTGCAACAGTGAATACACTCGAACATCTACATTTATGGTAAGTGTACTCAACTTGGTCCTGTTCTATCTGATGTTACATGCTGCTTCAATGTATGGTACCCTATCGGCTCACATGTTTGTAGGGCCAAACACACATGTGTCCCATACCACAGACAGGCATTGAACCACACTGTGTCATGACCCAGTTTATGTAGGGTAGTGTGTGAGTGGCACATAGGATGGTGTTTATCAGACAGTCCATATAGTGTCATATTAAGCTTGCATAACACATGTGGCTGTGTTCACATTGGTTGTGGGTATGCACTTTCTCACAGGTGTCTATTACTCTGTGCTGTGACATGCCTGCAATATTTCAGGTACATGTGTATTCCCCCATACAAAATGTAGGCCAGTGTTGTGGCAGTCTGCCTGTAGTTTGCACAGTGCTTTGTTAGATGCCTAGCAGCTTAGTGTGATTATCCAGTGTGATGTTATGTCCAGATATTTGCAAGACGTACTGCTGCCTGGCCACCATAACTATTGTGTATTTCTGACAAAGCAGTGGGATTCTGTACAGATGTATGTCACTAACTACTGTGTAGTATGTGGCCATGTGACCTATGCACCACTAGTTATTATGTGTCAGGACAGATAGGCATGTGTGAATACATAAACTGTGTGGACATATGTAGTCCAGTATTTACTTGATATACCCATGTACATGGCTGCTAACATCCACATTGTCAGGCTTGGACCAGCTGCTACAGCAGAGTTGAAATTCCTTTCTTGGAAAACAGCCTTCCTTCTAGCCATCACTTCAACAAGAAGAGTGTCTGAATTACAGGCCCTCATGGCAGTGGAACCCTTCACTATCTTCCATGAAGACAGGGTTTCCCTCAGGACTAACCCTTCCTTTATGTCCAAGGTGGTGTCATCTGTGGCCCTAAATCAGTCCATTCATTTGCCTACTTTTTTCCCTAATCCACAAAACAAAGGGGAACAAATACTGTACTCTCTGGACCTGCACAGACAACTTAGATTCAATTTGGACAGGACTAAGCCTATCAGAAAATCTGAGCAGCTGCTAGTTAGCTTTGCTGCAGGGGCAGTGGGGAAGGCCATTTCAAAGCAAACCATTTCCACATGGATAGCCCATTGCATTCATTTCTGCTACAAGCATCATGGAAAACCTACCCCACAAGGGATAAGATCACATTCCACCAGGAATGCATCTACCTCTGTGGCATTTCTCAGAGGGGTCCCTACCAGGGACATCCTAGAAGCTGCCACCTGGAGCTCTGTACGTACCTTCACCAAGCATTACCACTTGCCCATCTTTTCTAAATCCAGAGCTGGATTTGCCACTGCAGTCTTGCAGGGATTAATAGCTGGCCCTAATGCTCTTTAACTTCCTCCTCCCTTTCTTAGCTTTGGGAATCAACCCAAATGTGATGACTGCAACAGTGAAACATGAAGAACATAGTACAGTTGTGTACACTTACCATAAATGTAGATGTTTAAGTGTATTCACTGTTGCAGTCCTGGTTACCCTCCCTCCAGCCCCCCAACTACTCTTGGCTCTACCTCTCCTTCTGGTTGGTATACCTATTTTTTCTTGTGTATTTGCTTTTTGATGGGGGTTTACCATACTATTTAATTGCTACCTATTGTGGGGGCACCTGACATCTGGGGCAAGAAAAACTGATGTAATGGCGTCAGCTGCATGTTTTATACCCCTGACAACCTGATGTCAAGGAAGAAGCGGCAGCTTCCTACACAGAAATCCAAAGACTTATATTCAGGTGGGCTGAGGGCTACCTGCAGGATGATAACCCAAATGTGATGACTGCAACAGTGAAAACACTCGGACATCTACATTTATGGTAAGTGTACTCAACTTGGTCCTGTTCTATCTGATGTTACATGCTGCTTCAATGTATGGTACCCTATCGGCTCACATGTTTGTAGGGCCAAACACACATGTGTCCCATACCACAGACAGGCATTGAACCACTCTGTGTCATGACCCAGTTTATGTAGGGTAGTGTGTGAGTGGCACATAGGATGGTGTTTATCAGACAGTCCATATAGTGTCATATTAAGCTTGCATACCACATGTGGCTGTGTTCACATTGGTTGTGGGTATGCACTTTCTCACAGGTGTCTGTTACTCTGTGCTGTGACATGCCTGCAATATTTCAGGTACATGTGTATTCCCCCATACAAAATGTAGGCCAGTGTTGTGGCAGTCTGCCTGTAGTTTGCACAGTGCTTTGTTAGATGCCTAGCAGCTTAGTGTAATTATCCAGTGTGATGTTATGTACAGATATTTGCAAGACGTACTGCTGCCAGGCCACCATAACTGTTGTGTATTTCTGACAAAGCAGTGGGATTCTGTACAGATGTATGTCACTAACTACTGTGTAGTATGTGGCCATGTGACCTATGCACCACTAGTTATTATGTGTCAGAACAGATAGGCATGTGTGAATACATAAACTGTGTGGACATATGTAGTCCAGTATTTACATGATATACCCATGTACATGGCTGTTAACATCCACATTGTCAGGCTTAGTTCACATGTCTCACACGAAGGGGATCTGTGTATACCTCTGGACTGAGCAGAGAGTGCCAGACTGTCTACATATATTGGTTATATCTCTGCTGTAGTCTACGGGATCATTACTGTGCTATCAGTGGTGCTGTACTATGATGTCCTTAGGATGTCTGTCAGTAACCGATGGCATAACTGTCAATAGCAGATGTGAACTCCCACACACAACATGTGTATTAAGACAACCTCTGTTACAGTAGCAACAGTCTAGATATATACCTGCAATACATATATGACATCCCCTTGCACTAAAAGGTTGAGACTATTGTTGCTGAGGTAGGACTCCACTCCATGTTCTGGACATATGGTAAACATATATGTGTGTATGTATGTATATATATATATATATATATATATATATATATATATATATAGATATATATATATATATAAATCCATATATTTATATAGATATATAGACATACACATATCTACATACATATATATATATATATATATATATATATATATATATTTATATGGTTCCCCTTCATAATATCAAATTACTGAGTACTCAAAAGTCAGTAATTCGAAATTATAAAGTCGAACCAACAAAAATCCCAAAATCCACAAGCATGAAAACAAAAAACCCTGAACCGAACATACAGAACACATACACCACACAACAAGCACACCATACAACCCACATAACATAAACTACAAGCCCTACACTACATGTATGGAGGGGGCAAGCCCCCCTGTGCCCCCCACACCCCCCTACTTATATATTCTAACTCCAAGATCGCACTAATGCACAAAAAAAAAAAAACACCACACAGACATTTTAAACTGCCTTGCACACACACAAACACATCACGCATACACAGACACATCCCATCCCATAGCTGACATGCATAAGCGTGAATTTGAGATATTTGAATTTGAGCTTATGCAGATTCTCGCTTTTGCATTTTCGACTTTACAGTCTCGAGTTACTGAATTTTGAGCATTCAGTAATTCAGGATTGTGAAGAGGAACCGTGTTTATATATATATATATATATATATATATATATATATATATACATATAAACACATATATACATATACACAGCTATATATGTCTAAACATATACAGATATATAAATATATATGCACATATAGTTATGGATATCTACATATATATTGACATAAATAGGTATATCTTTACATATATGACATACATACATATATATATATATATATATATATATATATATATATATATATATTACAGAGAGATCTATATATGGCATATATATGATGCACTATACAGATGTGTATAAATACATATATATATGAATAAATATGTGTATGTACATGTAGACATATATCTAGATATGTAGATGTATATATCCATATCATGGTCATGTGGAAACATTACTGTTGTGTATACCTTCACAGATATATCACACCATTGTATCTGATGTGTATATTTAGATATAACCACATATGTGATACAACAGTAATATCACTAACATGTACTATACAATTGTAGAAGTCACAGCAATTGTTCAATAGTATTCAATATGTCTACTGACAGATGTTTTGGAAAAACAACAACTGTCTACACAGCTGTCAGGGCGTAGTGGTTAACTGTTGTGACTATAGTGTACAGCGTCCTATGTTCAAGACCTGCAAGGGCTGTTTATTTTGTTGCTGGGCAGAACAAGGGCTGCTGGAAACAGTGGTTAAGGCAGATTTGAGCAGCTTTAAGAGCGTTTGCATGGGTTTGTGCGAAGCTAAGCAGTGCTAAGGTACGGTTAAATGTACGGGCACTTACACCATGTAGGCTTTTCATACCAGTGCTCAAATGTGCTTAGCTGTTATATTGCAGCAATGCTGACACCTGCTAAGCATGGTCAGCCCTGGTAACCAGTGCTCACATCCCAGTCTGATAACATAGCAGGGTAATGACATCTGTAATAAGTGTATGTAATGCCATGTACATAACATATGTCTATGTGCTGTTATTACAGTAGGAAGGGGGTGTGAGTTTCATGTCTGGGACACTTGAGTATATAAGACCTGTACATCACTCTTATACATGTGAATGTGTTACATACAAGGGTAGTATCCCAGGTATTGTGCCATCATACTGGCATGTAGATTATCATGCCATTACTCCTGTGACAGTGCTTTCCCAAGCAAGAGTAGATTGCTAATTGTAGTACTGGCAACAAGCACCCATGCATGCATAGATGGACTCTGAGTCCTCACTGTCATGTTCCTTGTGTGTGAGCTGTGTCACAGTATATATCCCCTACTGGATAATGATCTGACATGTGGTAATTAACTGTAGACTACTGTCTGTACAGCACATGTCAGTGAGGGCTGCCAACATGTAGTAATGGCATACATATTAGTGTCAGACATCTCTCTGTCGACACATTCATCCTACTGCAGAGCTAGTTAGCAAGCTGATGTCAGTCAGTCCCTGTACAGATGTGCAGATGGCAGGTATCCAGCTTGGATACATACAGGCAGCCTATGCTTGACTGACACTGACATGTCTGTCCAGCTGTGTTATAACTGGCACGGATAGGACACAACACCCTGTATGCACCACATGCCATGGGTACCTCTACTACACTACCACAGTCAACAGAACATATTTGGGTACAGGTCTCCAACAC
The DNA here is from genome assembly GCF_019279795.1 of Protopterus annectens. NCBI lineage: Eukaryota > Metazoa > Chordata > Ceratodontiformes > Protopteridae > Protopterus > Protopterus annectens. Next base: position 1,666,727,290 of record NC_056744.1, on the reverse strand, counting down.
AGACACAAACCATGTTTTGTAATACATGTTGAGTACATGTCAACTGGATCACCTCACTGGCCATTTGCAGGAGGCACCCAGAGGATTGACTGCATGTAACTCTCCCCCTGAGGGTTACCACAGTGGTGGCTGTAGATAGATTGCCTGCTGGCACATGGCAGGTGGCATGATACTACTGTACACACATCCCCTACACTTCCCATCTCTCCATGGACAATAGACAGGTACACACCTATGACCACCTGCAGCAATGCACCCCAGTACTGACAAATGTGTATGTGTGCATTACTGAGGATATCACTGTCTGTGTGTTAGTGCACCTGTAGCTGGGAATTCCATGAGGGCATTCACACCCACAGCAACACCCATAGCCATAGTCAGATGTGGCTGCTGCTGTACCAGATATTACATGTACCCTGTTACGCTCCTCTGCCTAAAGGCTACCTGAGCCTTGCAGTACCAGCACAACACTGTTGTACTAATGGGTTGATAGGCATGGGATACCCACTGAGTTCTGGCAAGTTTGTGTATGTGTGTATGTGTGTATATCTGTAGGGTACAGTATTCCAAGGCCACATACTCCTATTACAATATGCATTGCCACACAGTATTACCCACACTAATGTTGCTGCCCATAGGAGAGGCATGACAATGCATCACCCTACTATGCCTGTGGCATGTGCATTAGATGCAGATCCCCACAGTACCACTGTTGGGATGGACAATGGGTTGTATCACAATCCTGGTCAATGTGTCAGTGTGGGTATGTCAGAGTGTCATCATGGGTTCCAGTGTGTACAATATCCACAGTGGAGTGTGGGTGCTGTGTACAGGTTTCTTGCATGTGTGTCTGCCAGTTATGTGTCTGTTAATGTGTATATGATGGTATGTCACACTATGTATTGTCCATATACAACCATTACATCCCCCATTACCATACTGTACATGCCTGGGGATGTTCTGCATGTAACATGTAACCTGGAACACACTTCATCCTAATCACTGTGTGGTGTGTGCAATGAAAGCCACACACATCAGTAGCACTACATACCTACGTAGGGGTCTAGGGGTCTAGTCCCAGTGTTGCCAAGTAAGTGTGTGCATGTATGTGGAGGGATCTACTTTAGGTTGCTGATCATACATGTCCCAGGGGGTCACCTGTCCATGTGGCACAGGCAGTAACTGTTATACAGACCTGTGACATGTTCAACTGTTCCCAGGATATGTCACAGCCATGGTGTCACCACAGTGCCATACCCCTTGTGGGATATGACTGCAGACCATCCTTCTGCTGACACATGTACACCTACAACATAAATGGATAACATTATGGAGATCACAATCACTCAGTGTTACTAACAGCTGTAATGCATCATGGCTGGACTGCTACACTACCTGACATGTAAGTATTAAACATTACTGCTGACAACATGTTACACAGCAGTACATTGGTACACTGTAGTACAGCCACCGTGTGCATCAGAACCATATTAGGCTGTCCCTGCATCGATGTTATGGATGACAGGGATGTGGCACAGGTATCAGCATATGCACAGGGTGTGTTGTTGGTTTGCCAGAGTCCGAGGGTGGGCTGTATGTTTGACACCATGTGTGTGGGTGAGGGGTGTAATTCACTGAGATGGGCGTGGTGATGTGTGTGTAGGTATGGGGTTGCACTAGGTGTGTTTGTATAGTGTGTGGGTATGCATGCACACAGTGCTGCCCTATACAGGTGTTTCTTGAACAGCTGCAGACCATATCTGGCAAGGTGTGTAGTTCACAGCTTCTGGCTAAGGAGAAACAGACTATGCCTGCCAGGGGTTCTATGGGCACATCCAGGTACAGGCCTCGATGTGCTACTCTCCCCTGATGATTACATATGTCCACTGGAACCAGGTCCCTCCTGGGACTGGCCAGGGCCACGTGCATGTGGCCTGCTGTGGTGTGGTGTGGACAGCTCCCCCCCTGCAGTGCTGGGGCTGGTACTGCCACCATGGGAGTGGCTTGGTGTCCTTGCATGTCCACATTGACCACCAACTGTTGGTGTTGCTGGCCTACGTACACGTGGCCATCGCCCTACTCCCACTACATGTTCTAGCATGGACAAGCCACGGTCAATGAGGCCCACCATCTCACCCAACCATCTATCCATGACCTCAGTATAATCACGGAGGGGACCTGCAAGTTCATGGAAGTTGTCACTTACAGATGAGAGAGCAGGCCTCTACAGCCTTAGACTCTGTCTGGTGTACAGTTCCATAAGGGCCTGCACCCCCATGACAGTCTGAAATATGCATCTGGTGGTACCAGTTGTGGCACTTCTGCCAGGGGCATGATGACCAGCGGCCCTCCCACGAGGACCCTGGTACATCTGCCTATGTGGTGCCCTGCTGGACATCTGGCTATGCCTACTGTGTCCAGACACAGCAGGCACAGATACCACACTCTCCTGTGCACTGTCGCCAACCGCCAATTGTCCCTCTGCTATGGCCACTGGTGATGGGTTATCTATATGCTCTGTGACTGTGTGCCGGGTTGGGGTGGGTAACAGGGGGTGGCAAACGATGGTGTAGTTTCAGTTTCTGACAACACTGCCTGTGCCTCAACAGTCCTATCATAATTTTCGGTGTCTGTATGGAAACCAACATCAGATTGCATGGAGGAGGGACCCTGACCCACCTTGCAACCTGTGAGGGGAAAACAAGAAATGCACTTTAAGACCTGTACAGCATTGCATAACAGTACACACACACACACACACACACACACACACACACACACACACACACACACACACACACACACACACACACACACCCTGTAATTCCACCATAATACCTATCTGTCCCTGAGTTTACAGACATTCCCATGTTTATTAACGTAAGTTCCCCATCCTGCATCACACTTGGTAACATACACTCAATACCAGTCATTAATGTATCATTAAATGCCTAGACAAGTGATCACAGTACAAGACCTGTTACTCCATTACCTCCTTGATTTGATTGGAGTAGGTTTTACAAGGCCTCACTGGTGTCATCCAGTGTTCACCCTGGGTATGTCCAGACATCATGAGCATGGCCCTTATATATTAGGGGCTACTACGTTCACTCCATAATGTCACGCACTTCAGTGTCATATGTAACTATTGCTCAGTAGATGCAAGATCTGTTGCTCAATCAACATATTATGTGGACAACAGTAATAAATGGATACACTCCCTGGTACTGTCTAGTAATTCCACAATGCATCTGTAGTGCTGCATATGTGTGTAGTCATTCACCTTTCTGCTTATTGCAGTTTTAATGGTAAACCTGGTGTCTAGTTTCACTCCCAATGCATGTTCCATGCTACAGACCTTATTATACTATCAGCTGTCCTGTGATTACATATCAGACAAGTATTCCTGCTGTCTCATGTGTCAGTCCATGTACTGCACAATTCCAAAGGGAAGTACTGATGTATGAACAACCCCTCAATCAAACATGTGCATACATGAACACACACACACACATGCACACACACACACACACACACACACACACACACACACACACACACACACACACACACACACACACACACACACACACATGCTACATGCATCAACCCCCCTCCACTCCACCAGATTGCACTTACAGACAAAATAACCTCACACACACACACACACACACACACACACACACACACACACACACACACACACACACACACACCTACAGGTGAGGTTGCACAAAGATAGTACACACAGACCCCCCCATTACCCATCTGTCAACATGCATAACATATGGTACTCAACAGCATTCAGTGCAGCTACAGTCAATCCATGCAAGCAACAGAATACATGTGTGTGATGCATGGGCTGTGTTAGTAGGTGATGCCCATTCCCCTGGAAAACACTGCACCTATCTACGCATTATTGCTGTGCACCTGTTCTGCACCCTGCCATGTACTGTGCACCATACCCCACAGGTGTACACACCATTGCTGAATGTGTATTAATGTGTCAGTCATGTCTGCTCTAATGCTCACAGCCCCTATGTGTTTGTCCGATACATACCTGGGATGATATATGGACATATGTCATTTGTGAATGCCTGGTGTTTGATTTACAAATCTCAACATCAGCAGTGCATGTATAACCAATACAATACTATTACACTGACAACCGTCAAAACTTACCGTGGCTATGGGGAGTGCACACAACCTTATTGATATGACGCACTCTTCCTTGATATGCCATGGGACCACATTACTGCATATGTTAGCATTACATGAACCTGATATGTGACATATGTCCTGTACATTCAAATGCAGTGTCTAACAAATGTGTTAGGTGTGCAGATGCTGACCGTGATGCATACACTTCTTGGGAGGATATGTGTGCATGCCCTTATCGTGACGGTTTGTTGCCTCTACTGTTATGTGTACTACAGCAGTCACTATTCTTGGCAGGGGTATACTAGCATGGGCCATCTGCATTTGCCAGTATATGGTCAGTCTGCCCTACACATGTCCCCCAACCCTGCATGATCGCAAGGTCAACTCATGTGCACATCCCTTGGAGTTCACACACTGCCATCACTATTGCTCTGGAGTCAGGGTTACATCTGCCACAGTTCCTGAACCTGACTGTGTGCAGATACAGCCATTCATAGCATCCTTAGGATCCTTGCTGCAGTGCACTGGTGTGTCATGATGACACCCCCTTCCACCTTCAGCCTTTTTGCAGATGCTTGACAACTATGGCCTACATGTGTCAGTTTGCAGTGTCCCAAACACTGAACACCACATGTAACTGCCTAGTCCCAGCTAATGAATGGCAAACATATAGATGTACACTGGCACCGGCACAGTACAGTTGGGGATGGTGGGCCTGAGGTGGGGTGAGGTGTTGGTTGTGCAGCACATGCATCTTACATGATACTGTCTGTAGGTTTCCAACGTGGTCATGGTACACCAGTACACATTGCATTGCCTGACTTTTGGGAACCTCTTCTGTTATGCATACACTACCTGTAGAGAGGCCTGGCTGATGTTTCCTGTGGTACAACTGTCAGATCTGATTACCATAACCCATAGGCCACATGCTTGCAGAGTCCAAACAATTGCTGACATGGGACATACACAGCCAGTACATGCTTGCAGAGTCCAAACAATTGCTGACATGGGACATGCACAGCCAGTACTTGCTAGACATTTCTGCAACCCCCCCCCTCAGTGTTGTGGCATGTTACTGGGAAGCTCGCATGACCAGTTTGCTACATGTGACATCATTTGTCTTGGATGGACATCTGTTTATTTCCTACATCGTTCCTGTCCCATACATCCTTGCCACATAAACGACTGTCTGCACAGTTTGCCATGGCATATGCAATGGTGAAGTAGGGCTACTTGTCTAGCTCGTGCATGCTACCTGCTGGGTATGGGGCCCATGCCATGTCATGTAAGATGTGTGCACACCACGTCTGCCTCTGTTGCAGGCAAGTGTGCACATTTGATGGCTAAACATCTTGGACAGCAAACCAATACGTGGTGTGACATTGAGGATGTGTACTTGCTGAAAGGTGCATATCCATGACAAATGAATGCAGTCAGTATCTCAACAGCTGCTTCCACTATATTTTATCTGGAGTGTGTGCACACATATGCTTCCAGTGATTGTGAAGATATTTATTCCCCATATTTGCTGCCCTAACCTATGATTCCATATTACACACTCATTTTGGGACCACATTGCAGGTTTTAAGGCTTGTGGATGGCTGTATTATGATATGCCGTAGTGTAGATCTGTAAGAGTTGCCATTGTAACACTAGTATATACACTGTTGTAGCACTGTATAAGGGTGATGTTTCACACATGTCCCTACTGTAGGCCATTTGTCCTACCATTATGTTCATCCCTGTGGACACATTTTGCAATGACAGGATGTTAGTTATATTGCAGGTGTCTGACATACCCTTCAGATACACCATCATGGTAACCACTGTAATGCACTGCAATTAAAAGCAACAATACGTGAACATGTACGGCATGCATTATGGGTAGGTGTGTTAAATGTATGCATGGAATATATCATAGCCATTACATGACTGATGTAATGGCAAGCACGAACATAAACCATACTCACCAGCTACATGTATACCAGATGGACCTACATAAGAGTGTGAGAGATGTGATGTCAGTAACCACAGCTGTGGCACTGGCACATGGTGGTGCAGCATTACAGTATATCAACAGTACAAGTCCACAATACTACAGCTTATGCACATCTGTTTATTACTACTAAGCAGCAACAGACTACATATATGTCATCTCACATATGCATGATCTACCTGTACAGATGCCATGGATACACAACTGTGGCCTTATCTGCATGCTTCTTGGCTGGAGTGTGGGTAGCACCCACCTCCACTATGGTCTACACCAGTTGTTGCATGTGCGGGCAGGCAGGTGCCACGAGGCTGGTGAGGAGCTCCTCAAAACGTGTTGGGGGGATGGATGGCATGACCCCCCCCCGTTGCGAGGTGATACCCCAGACTGCAGCAGCGTGCCAGCGGGCATTGTGAAGCAGGTCACTGTAATGATGCCGGACCTGCTCATAACTGTGGTTATGCAGGCCGACATCACTGACCTTGTGGAATAGATCATTCCACAGGGTGGTCCACTCCTGCTGCTCATGGGCTGTCTTTACAAACAGCACCTGGTAATGCTGTACCAGGTGGTTGATGATGACTTCATTTTCGTCTGCTGAATACACAGGTAACCCGCCATGTGACATCTTGCCTGAATGACATAAAAATGGAAACAGGTTTGAGCAACTCATACAGCAATGTTACCATAGTTCTTAATACACATCTCTGTCTCTCCCCCACCATATCTGTGACAACAAACTGTTCAAACAACTCAGTAGGTATGGCTACAGCTTACCTACCATTGGGACATTTATCGTATTGTACCACACTTTGTGCTATGTGCTTGTAGCCATGTTCCCTGTGGGGACACTATCATTGCTCTCCTGTTTTATGGACAATGTCACCTGCATGCCATTGTAAGGGCCACTATGGTTCCATATATGCATGTGTTCTGTTTGCTATGTGATTGCTGCACATCGGTCATTATGTGTTCCGGGAGATATCTATGCATGCTGTTGGACATGATCCGGGATTGTGTGGACTATTACTACCCACATATGTTCTATAACAGTGACACAATAGCATGTTTAGGGAACAGTTGCCAGCAGAACCACCTCTCCCACCTCATCTGGTCATGTTACCAGGCCACATCACATGTGGGACCAACCCTGGGGCTTCCTCATCTACTAGTCCTGCACTACCTTCAGGTGGAACCACCTCAGGGGATGGTGTTCCCCCCAGGGGCACACAGAGACATGATCCTGTCACCCAAGGTAAGGTCTAGGGTCTGTTGCATAGGGAGCTTCACAGAGACTTGGGGGATGTGCTACATCACCTTGAGGCCCTCGGTACACAATCACAGGGTCTACATGGTCCTCCTGCTCAGCCTCCAGCCCAGACACCTTCAGGACCATGAAGCTGCTGTTGTGACTGGCAATGGCTGGTGGCCTTGTTCCCATAGTTTCCATATGAGGGCTCATGTGGCTTCCACATCGCAGACAACACCCATCATCCAAGGTGTTTACCCACCACGTGTCATATACCACCCCTGTAGGCTGTCCTCTCTATCTACCAACCCAACCCACTTCCACAAATATAACTGCTATCCTTCCCCAAATTCCCATTCGTACCTTCACAGACAAGGGCAATGTGATCCCAACAAGGGGCTCACGTCACATAACTGTCCATATTGCACACACTTACTGCTGTATATGTATGTGTGTACTGATATGTGTGATGTTCCCTCTTACATAGTATGCAAATATGTGTGTGTGTTTGTATATTTGTAGACATATACACACACACACACACACACACACACACACACACATACCTATACCTATATATATATATATATATATATATATATATATATATATATATATATATATATATATATAGGGTACATTCAGACATCAGGTCCACAATCTCTAACACTCCTTCCTGCACAGCTGCACTGTTCTGCCTTGCTACAACCCAGACAGGTGCCACATATGGACACAGCCTAACATTAGGGGCGTATATATAGGGACAGATTGCAGGTAAGCCTATTACACACCTATGGCATTTCAGCATGCTACATTACATGTTAACTTGTGTGTCCTGCAAGTAGTGGGCTCTGGAACCCACGTGTTCTTAATAATGGCATTACTTCTACCACCAGCTATTGGCCACAGTAATATACATGTTTTCCATTACACAACACACACTATGATGGCTTACATCTTGTCAGTCAGTCAGTGCTGCTCTGCACAGTTGACAGGTATGGCCCACTACCCACAGGGACAGACTATTATCCATAGCAGTTGTTCAGCTGAACATCAACACCTGATGACACATATATATCATTCCACATCATCTATCCCATTATTATGAACCAAGTACTACAGTCAGTTACATGCATATATGCTTCACATACCTGTTGTGGGAATTATGTCTGTTCTGGATAGTTTGCTTGTAAGTTTTTTTCCCATTCCCTTGGCCTTCAGCCTGCCTGCTTTCTTTCTTAGTTTGTTTGTTTCACTCTCTCTCTCCAGTAAACGGATTGAGCTGCTTTGAATAGATTGCAGCATGGATTGTGTAGGTGATGCACATGATCAGGTGATGGCCTCTGCACCAATTAGTGTCCTCCACTTGCTACCTGCATGCAGCATGCTGTGTAGTACTTCCAATTACCACTGTCATGGCAACCCACTACTATAAATCCCTACATCAGGTAGGCATGGTCCCTTTACCTTTCCTGTCTGGTGGACATCCTTCCTGTGTGTGCACAGCAGTGTTACAGACAGCAGGTAACAATACATCTTACAAGAGGACTTGCAGACTCAGGCCAGCTACATATTTGTGTAAGGTTCCAGAACTACAGACAGAGTGTGAGTAGTGTTGTTATGTGCATTGTATAGCACCAGTGTTACAGGGTTTGTGTGTATATACTAGTTTAACATGGAATGCAGTCTGTCTGCATAGCTCTCAACCGTGGGCCTATCCACATGTTGGCCAGAGGTGTGCCTGTTATGTTGTGTCTGTCCACCACACAAGTCTTGTGTCAGATATATCACTGGCAGTGTGTGTGTTGAGTGCTATCGTACATGGCTACATCCATTTGTGTATCTGACTTCATATTCCTGACTAAGGGTATGCTGCAGACTATCCTGTAACAACAGCAACTTGCTCAGTGTATGACAACAGTATTTCAAATATGGGCCTGTGTTCCGGCCTCTATCCTCCACCTACATACCAGGCTTTTTCCATATGACATTCAGTCAGGGGTTGTGATGTAGTGGCCTGTGATTATGTCATGCTGCCATTCCTGCCATCATTCCAGTGCTGTTGTGGCCCCCACACATATTGTGAGGTTGGGTTCATATATATGTGGGCTTCAGCTGATCAAAACATGTGTGCCCTTCTGCAGTCCAGAAGTCAGTGTATGTAAAAGTGTTATATGCCCCTGTAAGTCAGTCTATGGGGGAGGTATGCACAATAAATAACATAGGCTGTTATAACATGTGAGGGATATCAGGAGTAAGCTGCCTTAAGGTATCTGGATGTACATTAGCAAACATTACACCTTGGAAAAACTTCTGGCCTACTGCTTACTGCCATGCAGACTGTCCTGTTTGTCAGTGTGATTGTGATGGTTTCAGTTATGCATTGTTATGTAACAGATGTATCCCATTGTGTCAACTTATGTCTTTTCCCCCTAGGGACTGTGTACAGAGTGCTGGACTATACATCTGCATTACTTACTGTTGATGGATTGTTATCCTGCAGCCCAGTCTGTCTTTACTGTTGTACCTCTTGAAGGCCTTGGCCTAGACAGCAACATATGTTATGCTTTCAGATTACTGCATTAAATGATCTGCTTGAGAGTTGCATTAATCTGTTTGTATGCATTTCAAAGTATAAACAGCCATATGACATGGCATATACAACTGTGACAGTACACAAATAAAACTTTCCTATGTTTGCAAACCTGTGTGTGGTGTCATCCTTTGACTTCTCTATGGGTATATGTTACAGGCAGCAATTGTCTTTTGTATGGGTGACTCATACACTGTCCATTTGATAAGGTGGCAACTGTAGGAATACTGGCTGTTCAGTATGGTGGGCACCCTCTAAATATGTAGCTTCCTATACATATATATGTGTGTGTGTCTGTAGTTACATATAGACATCTATATATATATATATATATATATATATATATAATGTGTGTGTATATATATATATATATATATATATATATATATATATATATATATATATGTGTGTATATATATATATATATATATATATATATATATATATATATATGTGTGTCTGTATCTGTATCTGCATATATATGTGTGTGTGTGTGTGTGTATGTGTGTGTGTGTGTGTGTGTGTGTGTGTGTGTGTGTGTGTGTGTGTATGTATTTTTGGAATGTTTATTGCTTCCACATTGTACATTCCCTATGGTCAGAGTGTACTGCATGATATGTTATTGAGACCATCCTGACATCATACAGGTGGAATGGATTACTGTTAACGTCTTGTGCCCATGTTGTGTCGGATCCTGGGTATGGGAGTTGCAACAGTTGGTATTGTATTGCGTGGCAGATCTGTTTTGCTGTGGGGGAGGGGTGATATCAATACTTACATAATATACATATATATATATGTAGACATATCTATAGATGTATGCATATATATGTATATATATATCTGTGCGCGCACACACACACACACACACACACACACACACACACACACACACACACACACACACACACACACACACACACACACACACACACATATTTCCTGTACTGTTGACTGACTGTGCTGGATGATATGATTGTGAAAACATCAAGATTATGTATATCTGACAGGGCTTAGTGGTAAAGCACTTTGGCTATGGTGTGCAGGGTCCTGGTTTCGAGCCTTGCAGAGGCTGTTTATTATAGGTTCATACTAGGCTTTCTGCCCTAGGGCATTCATAAGCCTAGCCAGAGTGTGTTTGGCTTTCGCCACCCATTTTAAATTAATTTTGCTATGCCCTTTTTCGAGGTTAGTATACTGTGCCTCTGTCTAACAGTGACACAGAAGTGATACCCGGGGTAAACCTACGATCTCCCATCCACTCATCAAGATTCCTCTTGAAGAGAGTCAATGAGGGACTCTGTCTAACCTGAACTGGGATTTTATTCCAGAGTGAAGGGAGCCTCTGAGTTATGAATCTGTCCCTCCAGCATGTTCTATTTATTTCAGTGCTGAGGTTCAAGTCTCTCGAGCGCATAGCTCGATGGAATTTGGATTTTCTGAGGTGCAGCATGTCCATTAATTCTGGGCTGGACATGGCTTTTTACGTCAGGCACAGATCGCCTCTGAGCAGGCGGTATGCCACTGAGTAGAGCTGGAGTTTCTTTAACCGGGCAGCATATGGCATCTGTTTGAGCCCTTTGATCCTCTTGGTGAGGTACTTTTGGGGTCTTTCCAGTTGCTGCAGGTGTCTGGTAAGGTACATCCCAAAAGGGGCATTGTACTCAATTATGGGTCTGATGAGGGATGAGTAAAGAGGCACGATGACCTCCCCTGATCTAGATGTGAATCCCTTCATGATTAGGTGGGCTATATAAAATGTTTTTCTAACCACTTTGGCCACGTGGTTGTCAAATGAGAGATTGCTATCAACTTGGGTCCCAAGGTCCCTAATTACTCCTTCTGTACTTAATGGATTACCACCCATGTGGTAATTTGTGGGCACTTTGGTTTTGCCAAAGGGGATGACTATACACTTTTTGGCGTTTAGCTTGAGGCCATGGCTCTGGCAAAAGTTGTCTGTTTCTATGAGGCCCTTTTGTAGGATGCTTGTGTCGGCTGGAGAGTCGATTATGGTGCCCAGTTTGCAGTCATCTGCGAACTTGGTCAGCCACAGTCCTTCCATGTTGGCCTGTACCTCCGAGAAATATATACCGAACAAGAGAGGTCCCAGGACTGAGCCTTGTGGGATGCCACTTGTAACTGGTTTGGAGTCTGACATGGCTCCAGCAATTCTAACCATGTGGGTTCTGTCCTTGAGCCAGTTTGCAACCCATGTAGTGACATAGGGGTTTATATTTAAGCTGGTGAGCTTATCTATAATGTCAGTGGGGTATTGTATCGAAGGCTTTTGCGAGGTTTAGGTAGGCTGTGTGGACCACCTTCCCCTCGTCAATGGCCTTGGTGACTGTTTCAAAGAAATTGACCAGGTTTAAAAGGCAGGATCTGCCCTTAACAAAGCCAAACTGGGTAGGATCCAGTGTCTGTAGGTCCCCAATATCTTTATTTATGAGGTCCATGATGATCCTTTCCATAGCTTTGCAGACCAAGCTAGTCAGGCTTATGGGGCAATAGTTTCTAGGATCCGTTGAGGCACCACCTTTGTGGAGAGGGACCACTGTTGCTGTACGCCACTCTTTAGGTACATATCCTGTAGTAAGGCTGAGATTGAACAGTAGTTTTATGTTTGGGTTTAGCTCTTCTTGGAGTTCATGTAGGATGCAGCCCGGGACACCGTCTGGTCCCATTGATGCTGTGCTTTTTGCTTTGGAGAGGGCGGCTCTTACCTGAGCATCTGAGATGTCAGGGGGGCAGCACTCTTCTGGGACAGATATTTGCCCTTTTGGTGGGAGGGGAGAAGTTTGCTGAAACTGTCTGCTAGGATGTTGGCAATGTCTGTGGTTTCAGTGTATTTTGTCATTTTGGACTAATTCTGAGCATATCTGGGAATTCCCACCCAGGTTCCTAACATAACTAAAGAAAGCCTTGTGATTATCCTCAGTGTCCTGTGCAATTTTTCTCTCAAAGCTGGCCTTAGACGATTTTATGAGTGCCCGTAGTTTTTTGCTAATACTGATCAGAGATGCCTTCCCTTTTTGGGATTTTGCTCTATCATGTAGTAGCTTCCTCCTTCTATTGTATAGTTTGTTTATGGCTGGGGTCCACCAGACAGGACGTCTGCCTTTGGAGGATTGGGTCTTGGTTTTATTTGGGATTGCATGATCCATGCATTCCTGAAGGTGTTCATAGAATGCATTTATAAAGGATTCTGTGGTCTGGGCCGTGTTTTCCACAGGCCCGGGGGCTTTGAAGGATTCCACCTCGGTTTTGAGGAGTGTGAAATTTGCTTTAGAGAAGTTTTTCACTGTGGTTTTCTGGGCAGGGGGTGGGGTCGGGATGTGAATATCCAGTGAGATTAGTTTATGGTCTGATCTTACCAGTGAGGGATGCACTTCTGGTCTGGAGCATAGAGTCCCCATGTTGGTGATGCTGGGCAGTGATTAAGGCACTTTTAAGCAGTTGTAAGAGGGTTTGCGTGGAGGCAAGCACTGCTAACATCCAGTTACAGTTTCTTATACTGATGTAGCTTCTCAATTGCTTAACCTGTGTAGGCATTGCTTACCCCCACGCAAACAGGCTTAAACTGGCTTACTGCTGCTTAAAAGTGCTTACGTCCGCTTACCCACGTGCTAATTTCTTTAAAAGAAATGAAAAAGGGTTGATAGGATAGTGGTGAAAAAGGGGCACAAAGAGGGAAAGACGGTAGGGAAAACAGCTCGGGATGTGCAGGATGGGTGTAGGGAAGTTCTATAGCTGCCCATTTCTTCTACAGCAGCAGCTGTGAATATACACTGAATTTGGAGATAGATTTTGACACTCAAACCCCTGAGAGAGGAGTGAGGACAACAATAATATGTTGTGAAGCCAATTAGCCCAGATTATATGTATCCAGTGGACACGTGTACGAAATGGATAGCTATGTATGGGGGGAGATTTTTTTTTTGGGAACAGATTGCCCTTTTTTTTTCAGGTGAGAGTGGGATGTTGGGGAGGGATAGTAGGTATATTTGAGGAAGTAGGTTGGGTAGGATAACAGACAAGAAAGACAAGTCAGCATATAGGGGTGGTATATGACATGTGGAGGGTAAACACCTTGATGAGCCCCATAGTGGATACAGTGGGACTGAGTTCCCCACCCATGGGCAGTCACCACTGCACCTTCACAGCCCCAAAGGTGGTTAGGCTGGGGGCTGAGTAGGAGAGCCAGGCTGACCCTCTAGTTGTGACACACGGCCCTCAAGCTGGAGTAGCAGATCTCCAAACTCCCAGCGGAGCTCACTACACCCAACACCCTGAACCTGGTGACAGGTAACTGAGTCCTGTCTGCACCCACTCCCAGGTGGGGGTGAGCCCCATCCCCTGAGGCGGTACCACCCAAATGTGGTGCAGGACCAGCGGACGAGGAGGTCCCAGGTTGGGCCCCAGATGTGCTGGTGCCTAGTGCCATGGCCAGCTGAGGTAGGACAGGTGTGCCCGCTTGGACCGGCCTTCCCAAACGTGCTCTGGTGTTCAAATTTACAACATATGTGGGTTAGTAATAGTCAACACATTACAGGATTAGGTATAACAGCATGCATAGATATTCCCATTAACCTGAAAGACCAGATATGGAACAGTTGCATAGCAAACAGTGCACATGCATATATGGAACTGGGATCTGTACAGATGCTCGACTGCATCTTTGACTGAATCTCAAATTGGTGACCATACTTGCATGAAAGTGCTGTTCACTGAAGCAGCACTTTCATGTAAGTATGCTTGTTGTTCCAGCTGTACTACGGTGTGGTAAGGGGAAATTCCCTTTTTCCCATTGTATTGTGACCTCAGAGTGAGAATATTAAAGTTGGGGGGGGGGGGTGGGCTGCCCCCTGCATTCAAGTAGAGTTTGCGTTCGTTTTTTTTTTAACGTACTTTAACAAAAGCGCTTTTTTGATGAAAGCGCTTCCGTTAAAGTGTGTTCAGTGGTAATGGATTTGGGCTTTTGATCTTTCGATCAAAAGTCCTAGATCCATGGAACCACAGTGGCCATTACAACAGCATGCAGGTACATTGATGACAGCATTCCACCAATGTGCGTATATTTCAACATGGCACATGCATAGGAACAAATTTAAGTATTTATCAAACAATAGGACATATGTCCCAACAATAGATTTAATGCAGCACATACCAATTGAGTTGTGTATTTAGTTTATTGTTGCAGATATGGTGCGGGGGGGGATGTCAATTAACAACTAGTATATTCCTGTAGTTCTCATTACTTTCCTAGTCAGTGCTGTGATCTGTACTTTACAGGTTTTAGTACACTACCCTATGGCCTTACTTTGGACAGTGGTATGGATGTATGCAATTATATACATGAATTGAGTTTTACCTGCAGTATACACCTCTTACCTGGTGTACCTGTGGAGGCATTGCTTGTTAACACTACTGTTTCTACACATATCCCCAGATTCCAGGTTGATGTTATGCACATACCTGTCCATCTCTTATTGCACACACTCTGGGCATGTCTTGACAACATGTAGGTGAACCTGGACATACTTTGACTACTGCCCTCTTAAACCTTTGGTGATTTGTACAATGACAGGTTTGTTTTTATTGACATTTTCCAAATATGTACAGGCCTGACAGCCAGTTATATGACATGAAATGTTTCCTACGTGTCAAAGATTAGCACACTGATATGCCAGGGGGACAGGGTAACAGCCGGCAGATATGGGCCAATTTACTGGACATTCTGGACAATTCTGTACACTTGTGGGGTATGATTCTGCATATCATTTACTACCACTCACAGGATTCGAACCATGGCGGTGTCTGCTAAAAATAAAACAGTGTCCATCACAGTTGAGTGTGCTATATAGATATTGCTGTGTATCTCTTCTCTGATTTCTGTCTATAAGTCACCTGTGGTTTTACAATCTGACCTTGTAATTACTACACTGTTATACAGGGTTTCCTAGACAGTTTTATTATGTAGCACAGTGTGGGTCACAGTGATGAGTAATACCTTATTATTCAGAGCAACTGCAACACTAACAATGCCATACAATACCAAAGTAAACAGTAGCAGTACAGGATATCAATCTTTTATTTCTAGGCAAAGTTTTCGTATTGTACAGACCTGTAGGGACAATGTTTGTTAGCACTACCTGAATGTTGCCACACATATTACCAGATGCCACATTAGTATTATGCACATACGTCTCACTGTGTTACTGCACACACTCTGGTCACAGCTTCATGACATGGGGATGGGACATACTTGGCTTATTACTCTCATAACATTTTGTGGAGTTGCTAGAGTGACAGGTTTGTTCTTATAGATGTCTGACAATCGGTTGTATTTCTTATTTGCTACCTAACAAAGTCCAAGAAACAGGTGTAGAATAGTTAGACATACTGGTGAACCAACACGAGATTAAATCCAGTAACAAAAGGCACAGCACAACCATCCATATAAAACAGGGTTTATTACATCAAGCTTTTGAGTTGAAACTCTTTTTCTTGAAAAAGCGTTTCAACTTGAACTTGATGTAATAAACCCTGTTTTATTTGCTGCCTAAACATCTGGGATCATCCCACTGATTTGACAGGGGGGACAGCGTGACAGGCAGCAGATATGGGCCAATTTACTGGACATTCTGGACATATCTGTACAGTTGTGGGATATGATTCTGCATACAGCCTACTACCACTCCCATGATTTGAACCATGGCTGTATGTGCTAAAAATACAACAGTTCACGTCTCAGTTGAGTGTGCTATTTGGATTATGTTGTCTGTCTTTTCACTGTTTTCTGTATAAGTCTCTCTCAGTTGTACTATGTGACCTCTTGTGATTACAACAGTCATATACAGACATTCCTACACATTTTATTTATGTAGCACATTGTGGCTAACAGTGCTTAATACAACAGTACTATTAAGAGATTGCAACTCTACATTACCATATGATACCAGAGTAAATACATGCAGTCCAGCAGTTAGACCTTTATTGTCAGGCTATTATGCTTTTATTTACATAGAACCTATACAAGACTGTACCTGCCATATTCTCTGGTGTATGCAGTACATGGCTTAAACAATACAGGTGTTATACAGGCAGTTAACTTACTACTACGTTTAGATTTATTTCCTATGACAATACATGCAAGAGTATTACTAACCTCCCTTGCGTCGCAACAGCTGCAATCTACAGGCATGGGCTTCCTGGTTCACAGCTCACTCAACTGCCACTGTGAAAGACATAAGAGGAATATTTAGCCACACCTATCCATAATATACATGAGCTGGTAATTATTAAACAGGTAGTGGCCTGATACTTACATACGGCTGGGACATCCTCCATCCTCCTAGCCTCTTGGATTCACTGATCCAACAGATCCCCCTTTCTCCACTTCAGGTCAGCGTAGTAATGCCTGACCTGCTCACCAGTTCGGAGTATGCCAGTGGCACTGGTGAGAGCACGGGCAAGACAGTCCCAGGCTTCTGCTTTGTATTGGTAACCCTGGTACTGGCCCAGCAGCAGTCTCTGGTCATGTTCTTTCCCAAGGACTCCTGCCATGACTCTGGACTCCTGGATGCCCCAGTGCTGTGCGTGAAAGTGCCCATCCTCTCCCATACCAGTCATAGTGCCTACAGGAGGAAGCCGCAACCAGTTATGAGATGTATTCTCGCCTATTGGGTTTAAATAGGGTCGATTTCATGCACTTTGCTGTGATTGGATGGTTTTGAAAATGATAAGCTATGGGGAAACATGCTTACCTGAGGTTGGCATTGCTTAAAGGGGTATACCAATGGGCAAAATGAGTTAGCTGGCCTACACATTGCTTACGCCTAGTAAGCTGGGCTGTGCAATGCTAGTGTTGCTTAATTTTTAATTTGCATACTATTTGCTTTTTGGCACTGATTTATTCATAGGTTCATAGGTTCATAGGTAAATACTAGGCTATCTGCCCTAGGGCATTTATAAGCCTAGCTAGAGTGTATTTGGCTTCCGCCTCCCTATTAGATTAGCCTACTGTGCCTCTGTAAAGTAGGTCACAGAAGGTACCCTTTTAAGATTAGTTTACTGTGCCTCTGTCTAGCAGGGACACAGGAGAGATCCCAGGGGTGAATTTGCGATTTCCCATCCACGCATCCAAATTTCGCTTGAAGAGGGTCAGCGAGGGGTTATGTCTAACATGAATTGGGATTCTATTCCAGAGTGAGGGGAGCCTTTGGGAAATGAATCTGTCCCTCCAGCATGTCCTATTTATTTTTGTGCTGAGGTTTAGGTCCCTGGAGCGTGTAGCTCTAAGGGACTTGGATTTTTTGAGGGGGAGCATGTCCATTAATTCTGGGTTTGACATGACTTTGTACGTCAGGCATAGATCGCCTCTGAGTAGGCAGTAAGCAAGTGAGTAGAGCTGGAGTTTCTTTAGTCGAGCTGCATAGGACATCTGTTTGTAGCCCATGATCCTCTTGGTGAGGTACTTTTGGGGTCTTTCCAGTTGCTGCAGGTGTCAGGTAAGGTACATCCCAAAAGGGGCATTGTATTCAATTATGGGCCTGATGAGTGAAGAGTAGAGGGGCACAATGACCTCTCTTGATCTAGATGCAAACCCTTTCATGATAAGGTGGGCTATATAGAAGGTCTTTCTAACCACTTTGGCAATGTGATTATCAAAGGAGAGATTACTATCTACGTTGGTCCCCAAATCTCTAATTACTTCTTCCATACTTAATGGATTACCACCTATGTGGTAATTTGTGGGCACCTTGTTTTTCCCAAAGGGGATGACTATGCACTTTTTAGCATTTAGCTTGAGGCCGTCACTCTGGCACCAAGCATCCGTCTCTGTGAGACCCTTTTGGAGGATGCTTGTGTCAGCAGGAGATTCGATTATGGCCCCCAGTTTGCAGTCATCTGCGAACTTTGTCAGCCATAATCCCCCCATGTTAGCCTGAACCTCAGAGAAGTATATACCGAACAAGAGAGGTCCCAGAACTGAGCCCTGTGGGACGCCACTTGTAACTGGTTTGGATTCGGACATGGCACCTGCGATTCTGACCATGTGGGTTCTATCTCTGAGCCAGTTTGCAACCCATCTTGTGATATAGGGGTTGATATTTAAGCTGGTAAGCTTATTTATGATGCCCGAGTGGGGTATTGTGTCGAAGGCTTTTGTGAGGTCCAGGTAGGCTGTGTGGACTACCTTGCCCTCATCTATGGCTTTAGTTACTGTTTCAAAGAAATCAACTAGGTTTAAGAGGCAAGATCTGCCCTTAACAAAGCCGAATTGGGTAGGGTCCAGTGTCTGGAGGCTCCCAATGTCTTTGTTTACGAGTTCCATGATAATACGCTCCATAGCTTTACAGACCAGACTAGTCAGGCTTATGGGGCGATAGTTTCCGGGGTCCGTTGTGGCACCACCTTTGTGGAGTGGAACCACTGTAGCTGTACGCCATTCTTTAGGTACATATCCTGTAGTAAGGCTAAGTTTGAACAGTCAAACAATGTGAACACAAGACCAAGAATCACCAAAGTCCACAGCCACAGTACCTAAATCTCCAAAAAATGTGGTTAGAAGCAGTAGGTTGAGAACAGCACATTTATTGGTACGTAATCTGAATCACACCAAACAGTAACAAACAATAAACCAAGAGCTTTTGCTCGGTTATTACCGAGCTTCTTCAAGGTTAAAAAATCTGTTGTGTAGTCAGCCATGTTAAATACTAAATGCAACATCACATGACATACCCCCCCCACATGTGAGTCATCCCTAATCAGTTTCTTAAAAATACAGTGTGTATAAACTTTCGTTAAATGTTAAATATGTGTTCCAATCCAAAATTCAAACTCAACTTTGAATCCAGTAATGCCAAAAATAAAAATATATAATATATTACAACACATATAAAAACACATAAAAAATAAATTAAATAGTAATGAAATTAACAAACATGACAATAATAAATATTAAACTAGACCATAAAGTAATTAAATGTAACTTCTTCATTACCAATACAGCACATGGTAACCAAACTAGGGCATTAGGCTAAACTGCAAGTACATCCAATAATAGTATGTTAATATAATAACAATAATAGTAAGCAGTCTACAAGAACCCCTATTATAATCTTAATTTCTTAATTTGAGCACACTGTTTATATTCAAGGCGTCATTCATGCCTGGTGGTCTAATTGCGTCCAGTCTAAGCTGCCAAAACAGTTCCCGATACTCCAACCTAGCTTCCCAGTTCCCTCCCCGTGGGTCGGGTGTCACTTGTTCTAAAATTGCGAACTTAATTTGCATATTTTCACATAGTTGTGAATGCTTAAAAAAGGCATTGGTCACTTTACCCTTACTAATGTCATATTGGTGTTCATAGACTCTTTTCCTAAAAATCCTCTCTGTCTTGCCTACATAGAAACTGTGACAATGTAGGCAGATTCCTAAGTATACCACTCCTTTGGTGGCACAATTAAAGTATTGTTTAAACTTGTATCTAAAATTTCTGGAAGGAATAGAAATAATCTCTTTATTCAACATGAAGGCACATTGGTTACATGAACAACATCTATGGGTACCTTTCTTCATTCTAGTGGACTCATTCTTAACAGCCTTGTTTTTCTTAAAAAAATTCTTTCAAATTTGTTCCTCTTTTTCTAACGAAACCTGGTACTGAAGGAATGAGATGTTTTATATCCTCATTCACTGAAATAATGGGCCAGTACTTTAAGATGACCTGTTCTATTACCTGAGAGTCTGAAGAATATATATATATATATGCAAAACTATTCTTAAATTTGGAGGTGTTGTTGTCTATCACCAACTCAGTACCAGCTGTCCCGGTACCTAATAAAGGGTAATACCTAGATTCCCTGTTATCGGTAACTTCCTGGGCCAGTCCATCAATCAAGTTGCCTGGGTATCCTTTTTCTATAAATAAGCCACGGAGCATGTTAGCTTCCTCCAAAAAATATTCAAAAGTGCTGCACATTCTTGAGGCTCTAATCAATTGGCCCTTAACTATCCCTTTTTTCTGGTAAAAGGGGTGCCCACTACAAAAATGAAGGTACGCGTTGGAAAAGGTAGTCTTCCTAAAAAGTTTGGAATGGAAACAGCTGTTTGCGTAGTCCTTAATTAATGTTACATCCAAATAGTGTAAAACATCTTGGTCAATGTTACAAGTAAATCTAAGAAAATCAGTACATCCATTGATGTGTTCCAAAAACCCATTCAGGTCGTTAATAGAACCATTCCATAGTAGACAAATATCGTCTAAATATCTGGTGTAATGTGTAATGAACTTTTTCCATGGTGTGTTGAACACAAATTCCTGCTCCCAATGGTAGAGTACACAATTGGCGTATAGCGAAGCACAGCATGCTCCCATCGCCACGCCTTTCTTTTGGAGAAAAAACTCTCCATTAAAGTAAATGAAATTGTTTGTCAAAACTGTGTCCATTAAGTCCACTACTAAATTGATGACGTTGCTAGCCAACGTGCCGTCCAACATAAGGGTTTGCCTAAACCATTCAAGTCCTACTATGTGAGGGATACTTGGAAATAAGTCTATAATATCAATGGTTACCAGAAATGCCAGGAGTCTTTGCAAATATGTGCAACTGGTGTTAAGACTCTTTTGGCTATATGATCTATGAATTTTGCTAAGGGCTCCCTGATACTGCCTGCCCCAGAAACAATGGGCCTAAATCTTAGAGGGGCTAAGCCTTTGTGTGTTTTCGGAATACCAAATATTATTGGTACCCTTGGCTTCATAACATGAAAATAGTTATAAAGCTGCTCATTAATAGTGCCTTGCAGGAGGTGGTCATATAAATAATAACTAATTTTGGCATAAGCTAGATTAATTTCATTAAGGGACACCAGTTCATATTGTTCAACATCCTGCAACATTCCCTGTAGGATGAAATCGTAGTCTAACTGGTACATTAGCACCACACCACCTCCTTTGTCAGGTTTCATAACCCGGCATTTTTCCTACTTTAAATTCTCAATCAACTGGAATTCTTCATTACTGAGGTTCAATGGGCACTTGTTTTTCTTGTTTTTACCAACTGTTCTAATTTCTCTCTCTACCATTTCCTCAAATATCTTAAGAGATGGATGTGTGGGGGGGGGGTTAAAGGTGCTGGTTCTAGTTAGACCTGATTGGGTACTGGGTTGACCCTTAAAAATATTGAAAGGTTTAGCTGCCTAATGAACAATTTAAAATCTATCAATGTATTAGTGGTGTCAAAGGGAATAGATGGGACAAAGGTGAAACCTTTTGAAAATAAAGTGAAATGCTCATCTGTGAGCAAGCAATCAGTGAAGTTGTAAATTGTAAAATTATCTTTTCTGAAAATAATTTTCTTAGTAGGGGCCTCATCCATTGTTAATGATAAAACATTAACCAGCGGTTCTATTTCTGTATACTGTTAGATATTAAATATGCTGAAAGAAAAAGCTTGCTTAAATGCAGAAACAGAGTTTAGTAATATGTGATCAGCATCCATACTAAATGACTGTGGCTTAAAAAATAAGACACACACACATCAAGAAAGCTGACTTCTTACAGACATGACAAGAATGTAATCTGCTTTCAATGGACAACAGGACGTGCTTTTCTAAGAAAGTTTAAAAATGTGCTTTCCTAATCCACAAGGCATTTTCTTGAAGACAGTTTACTTATCAGCATTTGCACAAGAACAGATGTGTTAGCATTTGCGTCATCAAGGCAGTATCTTTCCAAAACCTAGAGGGTGTGAGTTTAACTAAAATATGTATAAAAAGTCTGTATTAAATCTAGTTGTTAGGGGTATGGTAGGGACACATTTGGTGTCCTGAGGTAAATGTTATATCTCTCACATCATCTGTACTATATGAGAAGTAAAGTGGAACAGTACATTAAACTGCAACGTTTTTCCAGTTTGGTTTATTATAAAAGTTATTGGTTACTGCTCTTAAAGACAGGTGCTGCAAAGTATATTCTCTTATCAGTGTATATTCCGCAAGTTTCTGTATGCGACAGACTGTGAATGCAAATATAACCAGAATTTGAATTTTAGCAGTACTGATTTTGCCTTTTCCTCAATAGACTTCAACACATCCTGTGCATTAGCACCGAAAAGCTTCTGTTTTTCCAGAGGTGCATCCAGGAGCTTAACTTTAACATGGTCTGGCAGTGGCTGTTCTTTCAACCAAGCATGTCTACGTATAACGGCCCCTGTCATGGCTGCCCTACATGAAGCTTCCAATGCATCATAACCACACTGAAGAAAATGATTGCTAACCTGCTGAGTGTTAGGAACCAAATCCTGCAATGCCTTTCTATCTATAGGCTCAGGAGAGGCTAACTTTTTCTGCAAATCATCCATTAAGTAATCCTGGTACTGAAACATATGAAAAAGGCAGTTGAGTGACCTCATGGCAAGGGTGGAAGAGGTATAAACTTTTTTGCCCCATCTCTCCAGGGACCTAGCTTCCCTGTCAGAGGGCAGAGGGTTTTTGGCCGAGGAAGAAGCCACTGCCTTGGGGCCCTGTGAAATAGTCTCTAAATCCACAGAGTGGGCCTTAAAGAGATGTTTATGGGTTTCAGGGACCCTGTAATATCTGTCAGGTTTGACAGGAGCAGGAGGGAGAGAATCAGGCGAAGCACTGGAGTCTGAGTACACATCATCAAGGACATCCAACAATGGAGGAATAGCTAAAGGTCTGTGTTGGGGTAGCTTAAGGAAGGTACGTAGCCTTTTCCTGGAGTCAGAGAATTCCTGATCCTGCCACTGAAAATGTTCTCTCATGGAGTGGAGAACTTCACCAAAAGAAATATCCTCTGGAGGGGAGGCAGAGGGAATTGAATCCTCAGCATCTGAGTCCTCATAGGCCTGGAAGGATTCTTCCTGGGTATCTGAGTGCTCTGAATCCCCAGAGGCTTCATCTGAAGATAGGGTGTCTGTCTGCTCAGTTCTAGGCCTTTTATCTGCAGGCGGCTGAGAACCTCTGTCTGGGTGCGGCTGAGAACCCCTGATAAGAGAGATTAAATCTGCAGCAAGAGTCATGATCTGTCTATCTGAAGAGGGGCCCTGAGCAGTAGGCTTAGGATGGGCCTTGGCCTGGCTGGCAGCCTTAGCATGTGCAAAGGCCTTGATGGACATGGATACCGGAGGCCTAGCTGCCCCACGTGCAGGGGTAACCTTGTCCACAGGAATGGTGTCGGGTAAATCCAGAACTTCGGTTTCTGGAGGAAAATCAACAACCGGCACCGGTGAAATCTCCGGGACCGAAGAACACGTTAAAGCGGTGTCATCAGCCTGGGGCGGTAGAATTACCGCTTCCGAAGGGACTGAAGCACTCACGGAGGGCTTAGGTGTGGTATCGGTGGAAGACGCGGGCCGAGGATGTCGGTCCCGGTCCTTGCATTTTTTGGAAGATTGAGCTGTCGGTTGTTCCGACGGCATGATATAAGTGAAAGATTCGCCAAAAAAGTCTTCGGCAAATTCTGCCCGGTGCCTGAGTGTGCGCTTATTAAAGCAAGCACAGGCAGCACAGGCTGAGACGTCGTGGTCTGGGCCCAGGCAAGGGAGGCAGTAAGAATGGAAGTCCTTATGAGGTATTTGTTTACCACAAGACAAACAATTATTAACTTTTTCAATTTTTTCTGACATCGGCTGAGGCAAGAAAAAATGTTCCCCAATGGGGTACTTAGCTTTTAGATGACTTCGGTAACTGAAAACACAGGAGCTGACCGACTGGCACTTGCGAACTGCTTTTGCTTCTGGCACCGCGCAGCAAGAAAGACTGAAGAAGATGGCGTCGGCGGATGCCTTTATACTCCAGCTGCTCTGACGTCGGGGAAGAGGCGACATCAGCCGACGCCTGACCCAGACTTTGGAATCTGGCCGACCGAAGGGCTGCCTGAGGCAGGACAACCCATATGTCAGGACTGCAGTTGCATTCTTGAAGGACATCAACAGTTACAAGATGAAGAAAATAGAATAGCTGAACTGACAGAGACTGACTTCATTCATACATTGGGAAAGAGTAGGAAACTACAGCTGATCTGTGCAAAAGAAATATATTTTATAACATGTTTGTGTTTTGAAAATGGTTAAGCTTACATGGTAGGATGATAGGATCTGACAAATCATTCTCAAATGTTTAAAACTTCCATTCAATTAAAGCAATATATTTATCAGTACTACAGTAAAGTAGAGCATATGACTGCCATTCTCATAGCATAGTCAAAAGGTAAACAAAACAGTTGTAGTGTATAAAAATTAAATAAAAATAGTTAATAAGAATAATGATTTAAAGTTACAAGACAGACATGCATGTATGTTATTTTCATCTAGAGTACATTTGTTTACAATGCACAAAAGCAAAAGGCAGACAACAGCAAATATAAATAATGTAAGTATAAACATACGTTAATTAAGCTAATATCTATTTTGGTTTTTACAATTTTTTTTATAATTGTATAGTAACACCACAACAAACAGTTAAAGTTCTGAATTTTAAAAAGAAATAAACTCAAGGATGGTATTAGTCAAACAGTCTTTGTAAAATGAATGTCAGAACAGTTAAATAAATAAATAAAAATACTGAAATCAAAAGTTAAAAAATATGTAAGCTAATTGTAAAATAATGTTTAGTTTGCATAGTTATGCAAATCACAAATATAATACTGTTTTATAACTGCATTTTACTAACAGATGATTAAAGGAAAAATGCTAAAAAGGGTTAACTGAAATGTGAGCTCAGACCTTCCTAAACTGGATGAATAGTTACAGGAAATGTTGAAAAGATAAGATAAGAAACAAGACTGCTAGACAAGTGGCTTGAGTTTTTCTAAAAACTTATTATTTAAAACATAATTGCTAAAATGTTCACATGCAACACTATTTGGTAATTATAATAAAACATCACAATTGTGCATATATATGTCCCTGATAAAAAAAAAAAAAAAAAAAAAACCTTAGTTACATCAAGTATAGCCAACAGATGGGTTATAGTATAAAGTATACAGGAGGGTACAAATAACTACTAGCAAAGGCAACAGAAAAGATGATCAGATCAGACAAAGGTCTACAGTTTAATAACCTAATAAAATAAATGTATAACCAAAGTGTTGGGCTGACATATATTATAAAGCAGATAAACAGTACTGCAGTACTACAGGGGGAGGGGTACTTTATCAGTTTTACACACTGTGTGAGCAGTATGAGTTGCAAACGGGTCTGAAATAAAGTTAAGAGCAGAAATAATATATCATTCCTTCTTGACAATACTCTTTTAGAGGGAGGGAAAAAACAGGTATTAGTGCATTAGAAATTTTGGTAAACAGATTGAACCTGACAGAATAAGATATTTTAATAGCTATCATAATGGTTAGTATTAAATTGCATTTACAACCTGTTAAACTGTAAAGTTATACAAGAGATGGTTTAAAAGATGACTTAAAATTGATAACAGTTATACAACAGAGAGTAAAGATATGTAAAAAAATTGAACAAGATTGGTCACTATTTCAATATGTTTTTGGCAATATTAATGCTATTAAATTTGTAAGATTAGACTAAATTTACTTTATAGTCTTTGTATGTACAAATACAGAAGAATTCAGTACAAATTAAATTAATGTCTAGCAATGAATATGTGTGAAAAACCATGTTTTAAAAAAATTGGGTTCAGGATAGCTGCTAAATTGAAATGCATGAATAGCAAACAGTCTGTGTAAATACATATTGTACAGAATACATTGTAATAAGTTTAAAAGTAATTTGTCAAGTTGTAATATCACTGGTTTTACTCCAGTAAAATAATTGCTTTCAAATATTTATTATCTAAGCCCAGTTCAGTACTTTACCAAGATGTTAATGGGCAGTTCAAAGACATGAACACAATGTTATGGTTAAAATGACATTGAAACTGTATTTTTTCAGTAGTGTATAAATGCTTGCAGTAGCACATGGTTCTTGTCTCTAATAGTTAATTCAACAGTTGCAAGTTCTAAGTCATAAATTAAATTCTGTAATTGCAAATGAATAAATTAATCAAGTTAAACTAAAGCAGACACAGCTCATAACTGATAAAATATTTTCACAGAATGGTCTGCAAAAGAAAAAGTTGTTAAATACATTCAGTTTGTTAGTAATACTTTAATATCACTGTATTAACTATGTAAAATTGCATTTTGATTTGTTGTATCAATAGACTATATAATGTGATAAAAAAATACATATCAGTATAAAATGTTTTGAGTATGTTTAAAAACAGAGGGAATTGTTAGATATTAAATATGCTGAAAGAAAAAGCTTGCTTAAATGCAGAAACAGAGTTTAGTAATATGTGATCAGCAACCATACTAAATGACTGTGGCTTAAAAAAATAAGACACACACACATCAAGAAAACTGACTTCTTACAGACATGACAAGAATGTAATCTGCTTTCACTGGACAACAGGACATGCTTTTCTAAGAAAGTTTAAAAATGTGCTTTTCTAATCCACAAGGCGTTTTCTTGAAGACAGTTTACTTATCAGCATTTGCACAAGAACAGATGTGTTAGCATTTGCGTCATCAAGGCAGTACCTTTCCAAAACCTAGAGGGTGTGAGTTTAACTAAAATATGTATAAAAAGTCTGTATTAAATCTAGTTGTTAGGGGTATGGTAGGGACACATTTGGTGTCCTGAGGTAAATGTTATATCTCTCACATCATCTGTATTATATGAGAAGTAAAGTGGAAGAGTACTTTAAACTGCAACGTTTTTCCAGTTTGGTTTATTATAAAAGTTATTGGTTACTGCTCTTAAAGACAGGTACTGCAAAGTATATTCTATTATCAGTGTATATTCTGCAAGTTTCTGTATGCGACAGACTGTGAATGCAAATATAACCAGACTTTGAATTTTAGCAGAATCCAGCCAGCAAGACCGAGTGTCTTAAGAACACTTCAAATCCCACAGCAAGAGCAAGCAGTAAGAAGCAGTAAGGAGATCTAAATATTTTTTCATATACGGTTCCACCCTTGTTTCTGATGTCCCATCCCCCTCACCCCCCTGTTGGGAGGGTGTTGAAAATCCTGGTAGGACTGTTTTCTGCCCCTCTCGGCAATTCTTTCACTCCTCCTGGGTGGTTCATTGTCAACCCTAACACCCTTACTGTTACATTCCACCATGTTGTCCCCTTCCACAAATACAGTATCGTAGTTGTTTCTCCAACCACCATTTCTGTAAATAGGGTAGGCTAAGCCTTCCTGGTATTCGTGCATGTCCCTGTCAAGTTTCTTAATTTTCCTATTTAAAACTTTTAAACAGTGTTGGTCAAGCTCATAAAAAACATTGTCATAGCTTCTTTTAATACTTCCAAAATTCACATCATTGGTAACATTTTGGTTAAGAGCGGTCAGCTCCTTCAAAAAAAGTTCAGCCTTGGATTGGTACTCCACAGTCATTAGTTTCAACATTTCTATACCCGCGTTGTTAAAAATATCACATAACTTGTCATACAATTCAGTCCCTGGGTGCACACAGTTAGGAAATTTGAATAAACAAAGACCTTTGGGAACCCTGTTGACCTGTATGCATTCATTTAAGTAGTCTATCTCCAACTGGTTGATTTTTAGCGCATATAACTTGTCTCTAAACAAGTTAAAATTATTCTCAATGTTTCTGTTAAAATTGGAGTCTACAGTACCTTGCTGAAAATGAAACTGCTTTTCAGTCCATGCTCCAAAGTTAAAATCCTTGTTTGTATCCCTTGTGTTGTCGTCTCTTCTCGGTTTACCACTAGTAACATTTTTAATGGAAGACGTACCACGTTGTGAATGGTCTCGCAAATGGTTACCGGAACTGACGTCATCCGCCCTGCTGTTCGTAGCAGTTGGTGAAGAAGAAGTGACCCTACTGCGCTTATCAGAAAACTGCAACTGGTTGCCGGACAACCCAAAACTTTGTTCAGCATTTTTTTCTTTCAGTTGTTTAGTAAGTTCAGTTAACAGGTTCAAAACCTGTGTAAATTCAGCGCGGGTCACCGTAGCATTGTCAATGTCTTCTCTCAGTATCACTGGGGTCTCCATAAAGTTGGTGGAATTGGTTCCTTCAGCCATGGAAATAATAAGCTCTGAATGTCAAACAATGTGAACACAAGACCAAGAATCACCAAAGTCCACAGCCACAGTACCCAAATCTCCAAAAAATGTGGTTAGAAGCAGTAGGTTGAGAACAGCACATTTATTGGTACGTAATCTGAATCACACTAAACAGTAACAAACAATAAACCAAGCGCTTTCGCTCGGTTATTACCGAGCTTCTTCAAGGTTAAAAAATCTGTTGTGTAGTCAGCCATGTTAAATACTAAATGCAACATCACATGACATACCCCCCCTTTTGAGTCATCCCTAATCAGTTTCTAAAACTAGGTTTAAGAGGCAAGATCTGCCCTTAACAAAGCCAAATTGGGTAGGGTCCAGTGTCTGGAGGCTCCCAATGTCTTTGTTTATGAGTTCCATGATAATACACTCCATAGCTTTACAGACCAGACTAGTCAGGCTTATGGGGCGATAGTTTCCGGGGTCCGTTGTGGCACCACCTTTGTGGAGTGGAACCACTGTAGCTGTACACCATTCTTTAGGTACATATCCTGTAGTAAGGCTAAGTTTGAACAGTGACTTAATGTGAGGGTTCAGTTCTTCTTGGAGCTCATGTAAGACACAGCCTGGGACACCGTCCGGTCCCATAGATGCTGTGTTTTTTGCTTTGGAGAGGGCAGCTTTCACCTGTGCATCTGTGACGTCAGGGAGGTTACATTGAGTTGGGATAGGCGTTTGCTCCTTTGGGGGGGAAGGGGGGGAGAAGTTTACGCTGAATATGTCTGCCAGGATGTTGGCTATGTCTGTAAGTTCGGTATATTTTGTACCGTTATACAACAATTCAGAGCGTATCTGGGAGTTTCCGCCCATGTTTCTGACATAACTAAAGAAAGCCTTGTGATTATCTTTAGTGTCTAGGGCAATTTTTCTTTTGAAACTGGCCTTTGATGATTTTATGAGGGATCGAAGTTTCTTGCTAATACTGATCAGAGATGCCTTCCCTTTTTGGGATTTTGCTCTGTCGTGTAGTA
This sequence comes from Protopterus annectens, assembly GCF_019279795.1. Classification (NCBI taxonomy): domain Eukaryota; kingdom Metazoa; phylum Chordata; order Ceratodontiformes; family Protopteridae; genus Protopterus; species Protopterus annectens. The sequence goes on along the minus strand of NC_056744.1, from coordinate 1,666,697,176 downwards.
GCTTCCTCCTTCTGTTGTATAGCTTATTTATGGCCGGGGTCCACCAGACCAGTCTCCTGTTTTTGGAGGAGTGAGTCTTGGTTTTATTTGGGATAGCACAATCCATGCATTCCTGCGCGTGCTCATAAAATGCATTTGTAAAGGATTCTGCGGATTGGGCTGTATTATCCTCTGGCCCAGGGGCTTTGAAGGATTCCACCTCAGTCTTGAGAAGTACAAAGTTGGCTTTGGAGAAATTCTTTACAGTGATTTCCTTGGCTGGGGGTGGGGATGGGATATGGATGTCCAGGGAAATTTGTTTATGGTCTGATCTTACCAATGAGGGTTTTACCTCTGGTGTGGAACATAGAGTCCCCATGTTGGTGATGACCAGGTCCAATATGTTGTTCCCTCTTGTGGGAGTGGTGACCAGTTGTTCCATTGTGTTAGAGTTTATAAATTCAAGGAACCATTGGGCGAGGGTGTTTGGGCTTGAGTAGTTTTCCCAGTCAATGTTTGGATAGTTGAAGTCACCCAATAACATAGTGTTTGGAGAGACCTTCATATTCCCCAGTGTTCTCAGGAATGCCAAATGGGGTTCCTGTAATAGGAAGGGTGTTCTGTAGCAGGCTACAAACTGAAAGGCAGTTTTGCCTGCTGTTAGTTGCACATGGATGGTTTCCAATGCTTCGTGCAGTGCCACTAACCTGGAGGTGTAGGTATCTTTGATGAATATAGATACTCCCCCTCCTTTTGTGCTTCGGTCCGAGTTTTGGGGCCGAAACGCATAGTATGAGTTATAACCTGGTAGTGCTGGGGTGCTCTCAGGCACCTTGAACCATGTTTCTGTTACTGCACAGACATCGATTTTCTCCATACTGAGGAGAGTCTCGAGTGCGTGCATCTTGAGGTTTAGACTTCTGGCATTGAGTAGCATTACCTTTAGTTTTTTTATCTTTGGGTTGTCTATGGAGGTGGGTTTGTCCTTTGAGCCTTGCCTAAAAAAGGCACTATGGAGGTGGCAAGAGCCTTGGCCAGTATACAAAAGCCTAAGGGTGACCGGTGCAAGCCATCCCTAGCGAAGCAACATGGCTTGTCGAGCATGTCATCCCAGGCTGACAGACACTGGATCCCCTTTGAATGACACCAATACTTTAGCCAATTGTTGAAACTGATCATTTTGTCTTTATACTGTGGCATCATTCTTGGTGAGGGCAAGATGCTACTCAAGGTCAGGGACATACCAGCCTGGGCTACATGGTTAGAGAGCTCCTCTATGTCTCTTTTCATGTAGTCCAGGGAGGTACATCTCAGGTCATTCACACCAGCATGGACAATGACGGAGTCATACTTGTACTTGCTTTGGAGTGACCTGAGTGCTTGCGTAATGTGGCAGATCCTGGCACCCAACAGGCAGCTTACAGTGACCTTCTTCTTGTTCAGTCTGGTGAGTGGAACGTCAGTGTGCTGGACAATAGAGTTCCCTATAACAAGTGTATTTGGTGTGTTGTTTGGCCTTATGGGCTGTGACTGTGAGGCACACTGATTTTGTGAGATATGTGATTTGTGGGTATTGTTGAGGGGTGGCTGTTGCTTGGATATCTGCTTAGGAGGTCTTATTCATTACATGTTATATATGTGTTTGGTATCCATGATTCATGTGTATGTACACTCTATGGGGTCCTTGTGTTTATTAGGGGATTTCAACACTTTATTGCAATGACACCTCACATCTGGGCTTAATGCAGTACCCCAGTTAGCATATTTACGTTATGTAGTAGGTTATACAACATAAAACTGTATATCAATTCCTTTCACATGTTCAGTTTGATTTTTCTATAGTGAGGATCTGTCTGATTATACCTCAATCCTATGTACTGCTGTGATGGCTTAGTGGTTAACTACTGTGACTATAGTGTACAGGGTTCTGGGTTGAAGATCTGCAAAGGCTGTTTATTTTGTTTCTGGCCAGAACAGCGGCTGTTGCATACAGAGTGATTAAGGTACTTTTAAGCAATTGTAAACGAGTTTGTGCAACGGTAAGTAGTGCTAACCTCCGGTTAAATATGCTTACAGAGAGTTAGCTTTAATATTGCTTAACCTGTGTGCACATTGCTTACCCCCACACAAATGGGCTTAATCCCACTTACCACTGCTTAAATATGCTTACTCTTGCTTAATAGTGCTTACTCCCGCTTTCCACCGCACTAATTTAGACAGTAACATAAACTGTTTTTTTTGGAAGGTGGTGGATTTGGAAACTCTATGGATTTATCATTTATTACACATTGTACCTTCAATTTGTATCCCTGATTCATGTGTACATATACTGTATGGGACACTTGTGATTATCTGTGGATTTTACAACATTATGACAATGACACCTCACATCTGCATTTAATGCAGTACTCCAGTTCACAAATATATGTTATTTAGTAGGTTATGCAACAAAAAATATTGTTCATAAAGTGATTTGACATGGAAAATGGAATGTAATGGTGTGGGACTCGAACCGGGAATGACTGCTCACAAGGAGAATGCTCTGCCCACTACACTATTGCAGTACTGCTTCATTTGCATATATCTTGATTGTTATCCTAGTGTGTCATTTAAGCTGCAATAAACATAGTTAATCAATGGGCAAACACGCGCGCCTACAGTTAAATTTTATTTGTTTGATTAAAAAAGAAGCTTGTTTATATTTTATATATTAACTATTGCTCTTATAAACTTGGGGGGATGTTGCTGGGGGTATGCGAACACCTATGAGCGGTCTCACTTATTCTTATTCCTAAACTGCTGTTCTTGATTGCAGGGGCATGTATATTCTGTGAGCTATGCTCTCAGACACACCCCCTGCATTCGTACATGCTCCATGTCCATTTAGGAGCTCAGGCAGCGTGCATTCATTAATATGCCTGGCACGCTGCCGTCCTGCTCCTAAACGTCTGCTTCCTTGCAGGAGTAAGCTAGTCCTGTATGGAAATATAGTGAATCTGGGGGCTAGTCTTCTCAATTCCGATGACACATTATGCAAATAACCTTCTCCATTGTTTTTCCACAAAAATAAAGTAACGTTATGGGTCTTTATGACTCTGCATCTGTCCGGTTCCCCTATCCCTTAAATATGGGTTGAACAAGTGCATGTCTCCATTCTTAATTTATGGGTCTCTGTGATTCTGGGTTTGTCCTGTTACTCTGTCCATAAATATGCATTGAGCCAGGGCATGTCTTCAATCTTACGTTATGGGTGTCTGTGATGCTGGGTTTGTCCTGCTCCCCTGTCCCTTAATATGGGTTGAACAAATTAATGTCTCCAATCTTACGTTATGGGACTCTGTGACTCTGGGTTTGTCCTGTTCTTTTGTACCTTCAATATGGATTGAACAAGTGCATGTCTCCAATCTTACGTTATGAGTCTCTGTGACTCTGGGTTTGTGCTGTTCGACTGTCCCTTAAATGTGGGTTGCACACATGCACGTCTCCAATCTGAGGACTCTTCTCATACTTTAATGACTTGATGAATAACAAATACAATGATACTGTAATTTCATGCCAAAGTGTTCTCAGGTCATCCTTTCTGATTCTGTTTCATCCCTGTATTTTGTGTCCAATGTGCGTATTTATTTTTCAGTGTAATTTAATTTAATTTCAGCATCAAAGTTAACGGGATATTATTAGCAAATTTCTCACCACCTTTGTGCAACCAAAACTGTTCTGAATAACATTTTGTAAATTTATTTAATGTATTTATTTGTTGTGTTGGAGAATATATTTTACATTCTACACAATTTGTTAGTTTGTAGGTTTGCAGTCCTGCCACATAGTGTGTGTGTGTGTGTGTGTGTGTGTGTGTGTGTGTGTGTGTGTGTGTACACATCTCTCTCTCTCTCTATATATATATATATATATATATATATATATATATATATATATATATATATATATATATATTATAGGTCCATAGGATCAAAGGATGATACTAAGCTATTGGTCCAGAGGCCTTTATAAGCCTAGCCAAGAATTTCACCCATGTTCTCTCAAAGTCAACACCAGTTTCCCCTGTCCAGCAGGGACACAGTTGGGATCCCAGGGGTATATTTTCTGTTTCCCATCCAGTCATCCAGGTTCCTTTTAAAGAGGGCTAGAGAGGTACTCTGCTTGACATTGAGAGGGAGTCTATTCCACAGATTGGGGGGTCTTTGGGACACAAATCTATCCTGCCAACAAGTTTTATCAATGTTACAGACCAGGTTAAGGCCTTGCTTTTGTGTTGCATGAGTGGAGTTTGTCTTATGGGTATGCAGGAACTCCATCAAGGCTGGGTCTGAAATGGCCTTGTATGCCAGATACAGGTCACCTCTGAGCAGTCTGTATGAGACTGAGTAGAGGGACAGGGGTTTTAGCCTATCTGTATAGGACAGGTGTTTGAGACCCTGGATTTTCCTGGTCAGGAACCTCTGTTGTTTCTCAAACTGCTGCATGTGCTTGTCAAGGTACATGCCAAAGGGGGCATTGTACTCAATAATGGGTCTGATAAGGGAGGAGTACATGGATGTTTTGACCTCCTTGTTCCTGGATGAAATACCCTTATTTATGAGGTGAACCATATAGAAAGCCTTCCGTACAACAGAGGCAATGTCATGGTCAAAAGTCAGGTTGCTATCAACCTGTGTGCCTAAGTCCTTCACAACCGATTGCATGCTTAATACATTGTTATTAATGTGATAATTAGTGGGGATGACATTTTCTGCAAAGAGGATAATGATGCATTTCTTGGCATTCAGTTTGAGGCCATGCTTCTGACAGCAGTCATTAGTTTGGGTAAGGCCCTCTTGGAGGATGTTCACATTACTAGGGGAATTTAAGACAGCACCCAGCTTGCAGTCATCTGCAAACCTGGTCAGACACAGACCACTGGTTTTGGCTTGCACCTCAGAAAAGTATATCCCAAACAGTAGAGGCCCCAAGACTGATCCTTGGGGTACACGGCTCGTTACCAGTCTACTAGAGGTGGCTTCCCCTACTTTGACTGAGTGGGTTCTATCAGTGAGCCAGTTAGCTACCCATCTGGTGTCATACAGGTTGATGCCTAGCTGGGAGAGTTTATCTATTATGCCCGAGTGGGGAATAGTGTCAAAGGTTTTTGGCAAGGTCAATGTAGGTGCTGTGCACGGTCTTCCCCTCACCCATGTCTTTGGTGACTGTTTCAAAGAAGTTGACCAAGTTTAACAAGCATGATCTCCCTTTGACAAAACCAAGCTGTGTGGGTTCAAGCTTTTGGAAGTTGCCAATGTCCTTGTTTATAAGGTCCATGATGATGTGTTCCATGGCCTTGCAGATCAGGCTAGTTAGGCTGATGGGCCTATAATTGCCTGGGTCAGTGGAAGCTCCACCTTTGTGTAGAGTGATGACAGTGGCTGTCCTCCATTCAGCTAGGATGAAGCTGGTGCTCAGGCTTTGGTTGAATAGGGTGTCTAATGGAGCTGAGAGCTCATGCCTGAGTTCATGCAGGATGCAGCCAGGGATGTTATCGGGTCCCATGGAGACCGTACTTTTTGCCTTTGAGAAGGCAGGTGCTGGGGATGTCCTGGTTTACTGATGGGGGCCAGGGGGGTGAAGTTTTCACTGAACCTGTCTGCCGGCAGGTTGGCTATATCTGTGGCATTTGTGTATTATGCGCAATGTTTTTATATACGTTTTTTTCCAAAATGTTCTGGATCTTGTCTCACATTATGTTTGTCTGTCCAGTTTTATTAGTTTGGTCTTCACAGTTACAGCTATAGTTTGCTCTCACTTCATTTCTTTTGATCTTTATCTATCATCGTGCTTGAATTCCACTTCTGCAGTTTGCCAAACTGTTTGACATTCCTTCAGAAAATGGTATAATACTTTATTCTATTTTCCATTTTCTGTTTCTGTCTTGTACCATGGAGGTCAGGTTGTGACTGAAAAGAGTCTGTCAGCCAATCCATTTTCTTGGTTACCAACCTGAAATTAATAGGTAAACAAACAAGCATAAAGCTTAAATGATTTCATACAGAGATTAAGTTTAAGTCAGGGTACCTTAGAGAGGACAGTACAAATCTATTTGTTTTAGTTTTTTATTAAAATGCACAATTAAATGTTTGTTCAAATGTACCATGTCATCCATGTAGATTGTTGTTGCTCTTACATGACATAAAACACAGTAGGCGGGTATTCAGAAATTAAAAATTGCACAATGTGTAATGCTAAACTTTGCAGTAAGTGTTATCATGCAGGCATACCTGTCAACCTCTTAGAGCAAGAAATCTGGACATAGCCATAAATAATGGGGGGACAAAGGCCCAAAAATAGGGACATTTTTTATATATTGCTTTTACAAACTTAAATTGATAGAATAACAGGTTTTGCATTAGCATGGTTCTCCTGCAGAGTATAAAGTCTGAAACTCAAGTGTCTTGTCATTATTTTCTGACTACAGTCAATGTTTTGCCAGAAAAGCACAATTTTGTGAAACAGACCAAAAATAAGAGGCAAAAATCCGTATAGCTGAGTGGTATGCATGCAGGGCATATCCATTTCAGAGATATTTGAAGAATAATCACGTGTAATTTGTGTGGTCATTAATACATACTTTCATAAGTACCATATTTGTGGGTGAACATGAAGATATTTTATTTTGGTATGTGTGACTATGGATGCTAGTATCAACCATGTCTGTTAATTATAAGATGCATACCTATGTGAATAAATTGCCTATGTGCATGCATACACATAGGCATATGCATGCACATTACTCAGGCAAAAAAGCTTAACGATTGCAATATATGCATGCATGTACACATACACATATGTATGAATGTGTGTTGAATTAAATATTGATGTGCATATGTAAATATGCAGGTACAAACGGAGTCACTAATCATGTGTTACATTTGTCGTTACTATTTTAGATGATTTCGGTGGTGATAATGATAATTACTAATGAGTTTGTTCGATGTTTTGTGTTTTGCACAAATTCTTTGATTATTCATTGTACACACATACACACACACACACACACACACACACACACACACACACACACACACACACACACACACACACACACACACACACACACACACACACACACACCATAGGTCTCAACTTCTTAAGTGGCCAATGTGGAACACAGACCCTAACAATGTGTGACAAATGGTGAAAATGTAACACCCTATTTTCGCACTGCGTGAAAACGCGCCATTGCCATGGAGCATGATAGAACTGTAACATTCAATAACACGCACTTCTCAGATCCAAAAACCTTTGTTTGATAATCTGCAATACCATAACCACACCACAAGTAAATGAAACAGCACTTAGAAAATGTAGTAAATGTGATTTTTATTTTTGTAAACAGACATATTGCAATTCCCACAAAGTTTAGACCAAGTTAAACATCCTATCATACGTCTGATGTAGACTTATTGTATGCTGCCGTGGCTTTCTTGACAGCCTCTAAAACATGTTTTGGCAGCTTAATATCACAGACATCCAGTTTTTCATTCATTTTAACTGCCAACAAAGAGTTCAGTGTTTTTACACTCAGAGACTGACGCAGTTCAGTTTTCACTTTCCGCACCATACTAAGTGCTCTTTCCACTTGTGCAGAGTGTGGCAAGCAAAGTAGGCTCATCATCAGCTGCTTAAAGAGTGGCAGTTTCCCTTCAGTGAAAAGGTCCCTCAGAAGGTGTGCCCATTGTGTATCTTTTCTTCTTTGGGGTGTGAGCTATATCTACATCCCTGTCCTCACTGTAGTCTGGGTAGTCTATACCTAGCAGGTTTGCAAAACCCAGTGGTGTTAAACAATGAAACAAATGGGGCTACAGTGCAGAAAGGAAAATTAGAAGATGTCCTCAATAGCAAAGATATAAGACAATAGGGCCATAACCAACCCATATCACTGGAAGTTTCCTGACTTTGCACCCTCTTCTCTTGCTCATCTCTGCTCCTTTTGTTTACTATAAGGCCTGCATGCTTCACTTCCTTGCCTCAATGACACTTTCAATCCCCTGGTGCTCACTTGCCCACCTAACCAGTGTTGCAGAAGGGAAGAATGACTTTCATGACATTCAGTACTCAAAGCACCTTTGATTATATCTCAAAATCCATGACAAGGAACACGTCCAGCTTAACAAAGGCACTTACACACATCATGACAATACTACTTGCAAATACTACTTGCATTTTACATTCACCACTTTAGATGTGTTCTACCCCTGTCCTACAGCCAGGTGTGTGCCTGGCAAAGATGCCTAAAAAGGTACTTAAAACCAGGGCCCTCTGTACTTTTACAAGAATGTGCCATTTAAGACATCAAAGAATGCAGGATCAAGTTAGATAAAGTTTTACCGAAAACAAAACTGGATATGTTACAGCATCTCATTACTAAAACTCATTTTTGACATCCATCCTGACATACCTCTCAACCTCTTAGTGCAAGAAAACTGGACAAAGCCCAAAATAAGAGGGACAAGCATCACAGACTTTAAATATTGCTCTTTTAACCTTAGAAATATTACTCATAAACCTAGAAAGTTTGTCACACATTGTTAGGGTCTGTGTTCCACATTGGCCACTTAAGAGGTTGAGACCTATGGTGACAAGCAGCAAAAACATACAAACACTTTAAAAACTGCTCTTAATAAACCTAGAAAGTTGCTAGAACAGGACCTGTCTTTATCCAAAAACAAAGTCAATTAGTTTCAGATATGTACGAGGGTGACAAGCAGCAAAAACATACAAACACTTTAAATATTGCTCTTATAAACCTAGAAAGGGCAATTACTTTCAGAGACATACTAGGGTGACAAGCAACATAAACATACAAACACTTTATAAACTGCTCTTAATAAACCTAGAAAGTTGCTAGAACAAGGACCTGTCATGGCATACAGTTTCTCCCACCCCCCCAAAAAAAACATATATATATATATATATATATATATATATAATAGACATTAGGGACAAGCAGCAGACCTGTCTTTGCATACAGTTTCTCCACAAAAAAAGGCAATTACTTTGAGATGTACTAGTGGACAAGCAGCAGAAACATGCAAACATTTTAAAATATTGCTCTTATAACCCTAGAAAGGGCAATTACTTTCAGAGACGTACTAGGGTGACAAGCAGCAAAAACAAACACTTTAAAAACTGCTCTTAATAAACCTAGAAAGTTGCTAGAACAAAGACCTATCATGGCATACAGCCCCCCCCCCCAAAAAAAAAAATATATAAAACAGACATTAGGGACAAGCAGCAGAAACAGACACTTTAATATTGCTGTTTTAAACTTAGAAAAGTTGCTCAAACAGGATCTGTGGGACAAGCAGCACAAAAATACAGACTAAATATTGCTTACACACTAAGAAAGTTGCTAAAATCACAGGGTCTGTGCTAGCATAAGGGAAATATTTGCAATTATTACAGCCTAAAACACTTACCTCTGCTCTGCCTACCACTTCAGCTGAGCTCAATTCAATACAATTCAAATACACAAAGTCGAAAATCCCGGTTGTTCAGCAGCACAGCAGAAAGAAAAATCTCAGCCCTTCTATAACACCGCAAACAGACTTCTCCTGTCTACTTCTCCCCTTTTGTCTTCGATCTGGACTGCAACTGGCACTGCTCCTTCCTTCTTCCAGCCTAATGTTGAAACTCCAACGATTGAACACAAAAAAGTAAAATTCCTGATTCTTGGAAGCCTTTTTCAAGCCATTATTTTGGCGTGAAATGGCTTCCAGGAACACGATTGGTCTCTATTTGGGAGCTCTCATTGGCTCCCATCCTCCTCAGATTCTCTACTTGATTAGCTCGTAGACCAAGTTTGCGATTGGCCGTAAATGCGGTCTACGAGCCAATCAAAAACTACAGAGCACAGCCAACACGGAAGGGTAGCAGAGCTATGCATTGGTTTGTATACCGCAATGCCAATTGGCAGTAATTGCGGTACACAAACCAATCAAAAGCTTTGTAGCGGAGTCACAGCTGTTCAATGCGGAACAGTGGCTCTGCTCTTCATTAAAAGCAGAGCGTTACACATTATCCGTAGCACTTGGATGCTCAGACACACACACACACACACACACACACACACACACACACACACACACACACACACACACACACATACACACACACACACACATACACACACACACACACACATACACACATACATATATATATATATATATATACATATATGCTCAGAACACATTACTGATTACATTTAGAGGTAGTTATACAAATGAGGGTGTGAATAACAGAGTAGAAGACAAGGACAGTACAGTAATGTGATGCAGGCTAGTCAGCACCCAGATGTACTAAAAGTATAATTTCACAGTATAGGATAACGGCAGGACTGTCTGTGCTTTTAGGAAAGTGAACTGACAGAAAACTATGTATACAGTTTATGAATGTTGTACTACCTGGCATAATATTATTGAATTCCATAATAAGTCATTATGGCTACATTACCCTTTAATGTTTAACTGACCCTCAGCATTATGTCAGACATTTGCATAGACTTAAAAAGTGACATCAACACACTGGCCATACCTTGTGTGTACTGCTGTGGATATTTGACAAGGTGATGGCAATCCTATCCTTGGGCTGAGACAACATGTCTTGTTTTCATTTGATGCATTCAGGTATACGGTGTAACACTGTACAGCTTATCATTAATGCATAGCAATGAGAGCAATCACCAGAGGTGACATACTGAGTTGGAACACTGTTCTGTCACTAGCATGAGATATGCAGTCACAGCAATGAGAGCAATCACCAGAGGTGACATACTGAGTGGGAACACTGTTCTGTCACTAGCATGAGATATGCAGTCACAGCAATGAGAGCAATCACCAGAGGTGACATACTGAGTGGGAACACTGTTCTGTCACTAGCATGAGATATACAGTCACAGCAATGAGAGCAATCACCAGAGGTGACATACTGAGTGGGAACACTGTTCTGTCACTAGCATGAGATATGCAGTCACAGCAATGAGAGCAATCACCAGATGGTGACATATTGAGTGGGAACACTATTCTGTCACTGGCATGAGATCTGCAGTCATAGCAATGAGAGCAATCACCAGAGGTGACATAATGAGTGGGAACACTGTTCTGTCACTGGCATGAGATATGCAGTCTACCTGTCTAGTGAATACATTTTGTGTGAGTAGACTATTTCTCATTCAGGGGCTGGGGTGTGCTCATATGGTTTGGGTTCCAGAAGTGTACTGGCAGGCCTTATGTAAATGTTGTAAATGTTGATGATCATTCAGGACATGCTATGTCTTCCAGGATGACAGTACTGCATCTGTATACATTTTTAGGTTTTGTCACTTCTCTGAACTAAACAACACTGTGCTATGTGATGCTATCATGTAGCCAATGTATAGACGTGATTAATAGGTCTGTGAACTGTGATCTGCATTATCAGATATGTATCATATCTGAAATTTATAGACATTCAAAAATGCCTAGAATTTTAAGTTTGTTAGTAACACACGAAGAGGATGTTATTTTCAAACCACATGAACATAAATGTAGATTGTGTTACATAGATACATACATACATACATACATAGAAAAGTAGCTATTATAATTTGTCAAAATATGGGGTTATCGATGGCATGAGATTTTGGTTGCAGCACTTAATTTGTACTGCCTTAGTAAAATCCCTATAATTACCTACTATAATATACTAGGAATGGTACTGAAAAGTATATGGTGAAATGTATAGACTGCATTTGCTTCAACTTTCACATGCTAATAGTGTAAACTAACTGTACTTCAGTCAAACATTCAGGAAAGATGTGAAAGTTGAAAACATTTTTCCACAATGAATGACAGAAAAAAGTGAGAACAGAAATTCAGTAGGATGGAGTCACCAATAGACAAATAGTTATGGTGTGATTTGTGAAGGACAACATACAGTATCAGCTAATGAGACAATACTTTTAGAACACTGATTAGATTCAGTTCCAAAAGCTGCATGACATTGTTAGAGAAAAGATGTAAATATTTTATTATTTTAGAATATTTGAACATTTGTTACTCAACATGTTTCTTTGCAAGGCACAACAGTCCAAAGCAAAGCTGTGCTGTAAAATGAGGGAAAATCTGCACACCTACATCAACACACACACACACACACACACACACACACACACACACACACACACACACACACACACACACACACACACACAAGCAACACTAATAGACTGTATGAAAAATAATTGCTAGTGGAGGGAAAAACATTTGTAGCAACAAGCATGAAAAATACTATTGCCTAGGCTTGAATACTTATTTGACATAGTTTTGCAAAAACAAGTACATAGTAAAGTAGCTATCACTTCATTGCAAAAGAGGCTCCAGGTCTGTCTGTGACAAGATAGCATCTCTAGCTGAGTAAAATCCAGTCATTCAGCTAATCTAGTTGCTCATGAGTGGGGGGAAGGAAAATACGGTACTTACGTATTATCGCAACCACATTTTCAAGCGAATGGTGGTTGCTTTCCCTTGTGTCAACTGGGACCGATTAAATATGAGAAAACCTCAGACGCATGTTTTCTTTAATGTGTTCTTGTTTTTAGGAAGGTTTCTCACTTCAGATGAAAAAAATTAAGGTTTGAAATAATAGTTTTCCCCATTTACTGCCAGTGTCTCAAGATGTCAGTTAAGCAAGTTCCCCCATTCCATACTTAAAAACACGTTCCACGTTCCTTTTTCTCAGCCTTTGCCCTGACAATAGAAAGCATCGGGAAATAAAAAGCCAAAGCAGTATACCCTATCTGACTCCTTACAAAGTGATCGGGAAGGGTAGTAGACTGTTAAACACTATCTTGGTGGATTTCCTATTTATTTTTTTGGTTTGTAAAACGAGTATGGGTTTTCAAATGTTGCTTGCAATTTTTAGCTAGCTAATCTGTTGGAGGATTAGACGTCTGATAGGAAGCAAAGACAATCAAGGGGATTTTCGAGTAGAAAATGGCGGCAGTACTGCAAAATCATTTAAACATCTGATTAACCTCTCTAATATAATTGATCCATAAAGTGAGACTAGCATTGGGGGGGATGAAAGGAAGTTAGCAGATGCAAAAGATTTTGCAGTACTGCTGTTTTCTACTTAAAAAAAAAAGTCTCCCTTGATTGTCTTTGCATCCCATCAGACGTTCTTCTGATGCACGTAAAAGGGCATAGAGACTGCAGCTAGTTTCTCCAGTCAAGCCACCGCAGAGTCGATGAAGAAGCAGCAGAAGAAAATGGTGACTGCTTTACCAAGGCCTTTGTTTACAACCCAGCCTTACATCACACCTTAAAAACGTTTAAAATGGTGACTGCTTTACCAAAGCCCTCTGTTTACAACCCAGCCTTACATCACACCTTAAAAATGTTTAAAATGGTGACTGCTTTACCAAAGCCCTCTGTTTACAACCCAGCCTTACACCACACCTTAAAAATGTTTAAAATGGTGACTGCTTTACCGAGCCCTCTGTTTACAACCCAGCCTTACACCACGCCTTAAAAATGTTTAAAATGGTGACTGCTTTACCAAGCGCTCTGTTTACAACCCAGCCTTACATCACACCTTAAAAATGTTTAAAATGGTGACTGCTTTACCAAAGCCCTCTGTTTACAACCCAGCCTTACATCACACCTTAAAAATGTTTAAAATGGTGACTGCTTTACCAAAGCCCTCTGTTTACAACCAGCCTTACATCACACCTTAAAAATATTTGAACTTTCTTGTAAAACACATATCAGACAGATCTTACAAGGTAAGACCAAATGTCCGTTCTTCAATTTTATGTCAATTATCGCAGCATGAAAATATGGTTGCGATAATACGTAAGTACCGAAAATACAAAACGACAAACTGCAGCTGCAAATTCTAAGCATTTCTTCTAAAAAATCCCACTGAGAGTTTGTGTAATCTGACTTGCAGTATGTTAAAAGGCTATTTGAAAACCTTGCCTCTAGATGAACACATGACTTACAGAGTACTAAAATGTAAACAAACTCCTCTAGCAAAAAATCTGGCTAGAGCCCCTTTAAAGCTTTTGAAGCTTGACTGTGCAGTGTGCTTTGTTTTCACGTTTTGTTCTTTGTATCATGGTTTGCCTTTTGTATTCCATATTTTTGAATAATTTCTAAAAGCTTCAACATTTGTGCAATGTCTAGACTCAGTGAACTTATAGAGAGGCTAAGCAAAGCAAGGTTTTTAACCACCACAGACCTCACAAAAGGGTACTAGCATATTCATTTTACTCATAAAGCTAGAAGGAGAAGATGGCATTTTTCCACCCAAAAGGCCTTTTTCATTATGCTGTTACCCTTTACACTTCACAGAACTCCTGTCACATTTCAAAAACTCATGGATAAGGCTCTGAAACCTCATGTCTCTCCCTTGATGACACAGCCATTCATTCAAACAGTGGGATCATAGTTGGTCAATGTACAAACTGTTCTGGACTCTTTAAAACAGGGAGGACTTACACTTAATGCTGCCACAATCAAGCTTTGCATGACTGAAGACAGAAACCTAGGCTATGGGGCTGTGAGACGGTTAATTAGATCTCAAACAGCAACAACCTAGGCTATGGGACTGCGAGAGGGGTAACTAGACCTCAAATAGATGTAATAGAAACTATCAAAAACTGGGAAATACCCCAGTACCAATGAAACCAAGACTATTTTTTTCTAACATGGTGCTTCCAAAAGTTTGTACCCAGCATTGTAAGGTGCTTTTGACAACTTGAAAACAATGCTGTGTTCATTACCTGTTCTGATTACCTCTGATTTTAGTAAAGTTTTTGTTGTATACATTGATGCATCTTGCATTGAGTTAGACATTTTGTTACCTTAGAAAGTAGATCATGAGAATTAAGCGGGCACTTATATCCCTGCAGTCTTACTTATTAGAATTTAGCTTCACTGTGGTAACTGACCGTGTACTCCTGCAGTGCTTGTATAAACAACAGGTTGTCAACATAAAGTTTAATAGAAAGGGTGTATCATAATAGCAATTCAATTTCACTATATGATGCAGGTCTGGCAGTAGCCCCTTGAATACAGACGAGTCATCCTGGTCGCATGACTGATTTCATTACCAAGAAAACCATGGACTCTATTCTGGGAAGGGTTTTTTATGTGACAGGGGCTAGTCAAAGGTGTTAAAAATGCTGTTTTCAGGCGGTATGTATACACCACATAATGTGGTATGAATCCAGTGATGGTGCATATATACCATCGCTGTTTAAATTAGGACAGCAGAGGTTACTTTTGAAACAATTGTTAAAGCAGTGTTAAAAGCAAATTCTCTAGCCTAAGATGGTAAAGACATTTGCCTGTCTCAGAGAGGGAATTTGCAAGACTAAGAGTGGAGACTCCTGCAGAAATTATAAGCAGAAGTTGTGAATTTACTTGTGGAATATCAGAAGCTTTCCTGTACATTTACTTGTGGAATACCAGACACTTTCCAGTGGATTTACCGGTGTAGTATTGGGCTCTTACTGTAAAGTACCAGGAGTGTGACAGCTTGACCAAGGCTACCGTAATCAAGAATGAAAAAACTTTTTCAATTTTAATGATACAGAAACAGCATTTATTTTGTATGCTTATTTTTGTTTTTCTTTCTAAGAATGAACTTTATTTTGATCTACTAAATAAACTGCACAAAAGTAAATAAGTAACTGTCTCCAGTGTATTAGTGAAAGTTCATAGCACAACAGGTACAGAGCACTCACCTTTAGTGTTGGAAGATGGAACTTACCATAGCAGTAGATGTCTTACTGATCACTGTTGCAATATTCTTAATAGATGGGTTGTAGGGTACTGACATCCATCGGGATACTAAAGCTTTACCTTCCTAGGGTGTACATATGGATAATGACCTGAGCTCATCAGTGTAGGGGTATAAAAAGCAGACATATGTGCTCGATCCTCAGTCTAGCTCCAAGCCAGCAGTGGCCTGAAGAAAATCTAGAAAGGAGACTGGTCAGCTAGGAGGGGCTTAGTTTGAAAAGGATAAGCAAGTTCCCCCTCATAAAAGTTGTAATATCCTGGGATAATGCTTGTGTGTCTGTGAGTGTAAAGCACAGTGTTTCTGCTAATACAGAGAGAAAAATAATAAAAGGAGTATAAGGTGGGATGGATGGAATAAGGCTACAATGATCAGTAGGATATTTACTGTTATGGTAAGTTCCTAAACAACTGCACTATGTCCTGACTGAGTCATTGTTAAGTATTCTTAACAGGTAGAGGATTCCCAGAGCTGTAAAGAGAGAGACAAGGGTGGCAGGCTTAAAGAGAAGGAAAAGAAAAGAGAAGAGTCCACGAGGCCATACAAAATACTTCTGGCAAAGAGTGCGCTGGACCTGGATAAGGCATCTGGCTTATAGTGTTTTGTGAAAGTGTGGACAGATGACCACATAACTGCTTCTAGAATGGACCTGGTAACCACACCCTTGTAGAAGGCTTCAGAGGAGGCCACTGCTGAAATGGAATGTGCTTTTGGCCATGTGAGTAAAATCTTTCAATGCTGAGAGTAGCACACGGAAATAAACTTTTAGATCCAGGAAGCAACAGTTTGGAACGTGACTGTCCTAACCTGGAATCCATAAAGGAGTTGAACTGGTCTATTTTTATGATATCATTAGTTTTATCCAGGTAAAATCTCAGTTATCTGTGAATGTCTAAGGAGTCTAACTTTTAAACAAAGTTATGGCGTCTAAGTCCAAGGAAGTCACTGTTCCACTCTATTTGGCATTCAACAGTCCTATCATTGAGTACAATGCCCCCTTTGGTATGTACCTAACCAGGCATATCCGACAGCTGGAAAGTCCACAGAGGTTCTTCACTAAAAGAATACAGGGCATAAGTAATATGTCATATGCAGACTGCCTCAAGACCCTATCCCTATATTCTGTCTCCTACAGGCTTTTGAGGGGAGATCTATATCTGGCATACAGGGCATTTTCAGACCCCACTCTGATGGACCTCCTGCATAGCCACAAAAATAAGAGTACCAGAATTACCCATTCTAAAGACTTAAACCTTGCCTGTGATATAAATAGGACCTGCTGGAGAGATAGGTATGTATCCCAGACACTACCCTGTCTATGGAACAAGCTCCCCATCCACGTGAATCAGAGTTCCTCCCTAATCCAATTCAAGTGCAACTTAGGCAACTGGATGGGAAACCAGAAATTCATCCCTGGTTTGGCAACTATGTCTGTGATGTAAATGGGTAACCTGTAAATGGTTCATCTCCCAGAGCCATGCTTACACTTACACTCAAGGGTATCAGAACTTGTCAGAGATATGAAATGCATGGCTAGGCTTAAAAAGGCCTTTGTGGTCATCAGCCTAGTAAACACATATGAACCAATGAGTGTAAGATTCTATGTAGACAGAATAATTACCTGGTTATGAGTTAACTCGGTAACCACTTTTAGCATAAAGGAAGGACTGGACTCAAGGTCCACCCTATTTTTGTGGAAGATGAAAAAGGCTGGAATAGCCATGACAGCATGGAGTTTTGAGACTCTGCAGGCTGAAGGCAAGGCCAGGTGGAGCACTGTTTTCCAAGTGCATAATTTAAGAATAGCCAGTTGAAGTGGGGTAAAGTACATTTTTCCAAAAACAAAAAAGAAAAATTAAGGTTGCAAGGTAGGGCACTAGGCTTCACTGGGGGGTTTAAGATGTAGAACACTTCTCAGAAAACATTAACCTCTGTCCTGGGCATGAGACGGTGCTCCCAAGAGAGGCAGGTTTTAATGTCAGAAAAATGAGCCTTAATGGATGAGTAGATCAACCCTGAATGTAATAATTTACATAAGTACTGAAGTACTGTGAGGTATCTGATAGAAGGGGCTGGAGTTTTGCTTAAAGTACCAGATGGAGAAACTCTTCCATTTGGCTGTGTAAAATTTCCTGGTGTTAGGTTTCCTGGATTTTTGTAGGACTCAAACCCCCTCTTCAGAAAAGGTCTGTCTTGTAGGGATTAGAATCCAATCATCCAGAATCATATCTTATAGGGATTAGAATCCAATCATCCAGAATGGTAGACTGAGTAAAGTTAGATTTGTATGAAGGAGCTACCCTTCCTGATGAGTGATTAGATCTGGTTTTGGAGGGATTCTCCAGTAATTTCCCTTTGCTAGATGAAACATAGGCAAGAACTATTGTTGCCTTGGTCAGAAAGGTGCCAGAAGCTGGACATTTGGAGATGCATTCTGGGCCCTGAGTAGGAGCCTTGAAATCAGAGGCAGAGGGGATATGCATAAAGGAACTTCCCCATCCATTGGAAAGAGAAGGCATATGCCCTTCAGATTAGATGTAATTGGTTCCTTGTGCAGAAAGGTGGGAGTAAGTGATGCTTGGGGGAAGCATGGAAGTCTATTTGAAGAGTCCACCAAACAAGAATTATGGATTTGAAAGCTTCTGTGTTCAGAGACCATTCATTAGGGTACCCCATGTCCCTGCTTAGACAGTTTGCCAATGCATTCTACTGAGAGGAAATAAACATGACTAAGTGTAAATGAAGGTCCACATGCCAGACTTCTTGTGCCAGCCTGCTCAGGGGATAGGATCTTGAGGATCCTTACGTATGTACTACATCACTATGGTGTTGTCCATGTATACCAGCAGGGTCATGGTTTACAAAGATGTGAGAAGGTCTGTAGGACTAGTAATACTACCCTCATTTCCTTTATGTTGATGTGTTTTTTTAATACAGTGGCAGGCCAGTCTTGTTGAATCCTGTGGTCTCCTGTCTGAGCCCCTCTTGTCCTACTTGAAGCATCTTTAAACAGGACCTGGCTGTTTGTGACTGCAGTGAATGGAATACTCGAGTTGAGAGGAACCTGGCTGCTCCACCAAAGGAGTTCTTTCTTGATGCAAGGAAAGAGAGGACTAATGGTACCTAGAGGGTGAGAGTGCCGAGTCCACATTGATTTCAGATACCACTGTATTTTCCTAATTTGTAGTCTGGCGAAGGGCAACATAGGGATGGTGGTAGCCATGAATCCCAAGGCCCTGATGGCTTGTCTGGCTAAACAATGCTCATCTCTAGAAAGTGTTAAGGACTCAGTGGTTAGGGAAATAACTTTCCCCTGAGAAATAGAAGCATGCATGACTAATGTGTCCAGATTGCATCCCATACATGTTAGCTGGTGAACTCTAGGAGGCTCAAAAGTCGCACAGTGCAATGACGATGCTTGAGGACAGTATCTCAGGATAAGCTATGTAGTAGAAGGTCATCCAGGCAAGGGAAGATTTGTATGCCCCGAGTGAGAAATAAGCCACAGCTGGGTTTAGACACTTTAAGAAAACTCTTGAAGCTGTAGAAAGACCAAAGGGCAAAGCAGTAAACTGAAAATGTGATGACCCATTAAAAACCTGAGAAATTTTCTGCAGGAAGGAAGGGTGGGAACATACAGGAAAGCATCTTTTAGGTCTAAGGATACCAGAAAAGCTTGAGGAAATAGGAAGGGTAGAACAGTTTGTGAAGACATCATTTTGAAAGATGGATCTCTCAGAAAGGTTTTTAGCCAGGAGAGGTCCAGTTAGGATTACACTAACCCTCTTTTCTAGGGACAAGAAAATTCCTTGAGTAAAATCCCTTTCCTAAAACTGTTGAGGGAACCTCTTCTATGGTTCTATGTTCCAGTAAGTGTTGCACAGTTTGGTCTGACATGTGTATCTGGGTTGGAAAGAGGTGGGGTATGCCCCTGTAGATGGAGTGCTTTCACAAGACATAACATACCCCTCCTTGATAATGTCTATGACCCCTTTGTTTGAGGTTACTGATTCCCAGAATGGAAAAGAAAAAGACAGAGTCCTTTTGTGGTGGGAGTGCAGGAGTTGTGATTGGATAAGGGGACAGGTGGAATATAGTCATAGGGGCCCATTGCTAAACTGAGGCCTCCCATGAGTATCCCTTTTTTGCCTGGGAATCTTCTCTTAGGAATTTTCCTTTGCATGTGAGGTGTTCTAAATTGTTTCTGTAGGCTACACACTAAAGTGCGCTAGCCGATTTACAGCATTTATAGCATTTACTGTCTGTTTTTTTCCTTATCTCTGTAATAAAACAAAAAAATCTCTTGTTTTCCCACTTTACTGAACTAGAGTAGTCCAGTTTCAGAGTTGCTGATCCCTGGGCTTTGTTTTTAGTTCCTGTTACTGATCCATTGCCTTATTAGGAAGGAGGGAAGTTTCTTTGCTTATCAGTGGGAGTGGGAAGCACTGAGCGGCCTTTTTGTCCGATTTGGTGAAGTTTCAGCCAGAAACTAGTAGTCCATTGGTCGTTTTGGGCCAATTCCTAGCTCCCTTCAGCCCCCTGCTATAAAACACGCTAAACTGTACTGCTGATCTAACCAGCATATCCTATAACTGAAAAGTTCATCTCTACTTGATTCCCAAGTAGACTATTCTCTATCTGTAAAGCCTAGCACTTACTCCTACAGTACTTGCACCTTGATAAAGCACTCTTATTATAGATAGTACCCCACCAGCCTAAAACCCACTTCCCGGAGTCCTTTGAAAGTTCTTTATCTACTACTTCTAGTATGTCGAGGGATCAGTTGCTAGTGTCCTCTCCAGCTCAACTGGTGAACCTGGGAATATTGAGGCAATGCTACAATTGCCTCATGTACACTGAACAATCCTCTCCTTCTCCCACAAAACACAAATACATGCGAGATGCAACTATACGGCCAAACTGGAGGCTGAGCTCTCTCAACATAGGACTGGCAAGACCAGACAGGAGGAGAAGGCAACCACACACAATACATACCCAGTCACACATGGTACCATCACAACTTCAAATCATACACATACTCACACAAAGACATACTCGGAGGCTCTGATCAAAATTTACCAAAACAGCAGAGGCCACCAAAGCAGACACCCAAACAACTACCACCTCACGACCCAACACATGCAACACATAGACCACACAGTCAGAGTGTCAAACAGTCACAGCCCTTAAGGCCAAACAAAATGCCAGACACACTTTTCATTGGTGATTCCATAGTCAGACACACTGACGTCCCGCTCACCAGACTGAGTAAGGAGAAGGTCACAGTAAGCTGCCTGTCGGGCGCTAGAATCCGCCACATAACGCAAGCACTCAGGTCTCTCAACAGCAGGTACAAGTGCGACTCAGTCATTGTCCACGCTGGTGTCAGCGACCTGAGGCACCTCCTTGGACTACATGAAAGGGACGTCGAGGAGCTCTCTGATTATGTAGCCCAGGCAGGTATGACCCTGACCTTGAGCAGTATCCTACCTTCACCTAGAATGATGCCACAATACAGTGATAAGATGATCAGCTTTAATAATTGGCTTAAATTCTGGTGTCATTCAAAGGGGATCAATGTCTGTCTGCCTGGGATGACATGCTGGACAAGCCACGCTGCTTCATGAGGGCGGCTTGCACCTGTCACCCTGGGCTTCCAGATATTGGCAAAGGCTCTTGCCACCCCATAGTGCCTTTTTTAGGCAAGGCTCAAATTCTAAACCTACCACCCTAGAACACCAAAAGGAAAAAACTAAGGGTAATGCTGCTCAATGCCAGAAGTCTCAATCTCAAGATGCACTTTTCGAGGCCCTTCTCAATATGGAGAACATCGATGTGTGTGCTGTGACAGAAACCTGGTTCAAGGCTCCTGAGAGCACCCCAGCACTAACAGGTTTCACCTCATATCATACGTTCCGGCCCCAAAATCCGGACAACACCAAGAAAGGAGGGTGTGTGTCCATATTCATAAAGGACACCCACACCTCAAGGTTGGTGGCAACGCACGATGCATCGGAGACCATCCAGGTGCAATTAACCATAGGCAAGACTGCTCTGCAATTTGTAGCATGTTACAGGCCACCCTCTCAAACTCAGGAACCTCACATGGCCTTCCTGAAAACATTGGAGGGGATAAATGTATCTCCAAACACCATCATACTAGGTGACTTCAACTACCCTAATATAGACTGGGAACACTACTCAAGCCCGAACACTCTAACCCAAAGATTCCTGGAGTTCATAAACTCAAATGCCATGGAACAACTAGACACCATCCCCACAAGAGGTGAAAACATATTTGATCTCATCATCACGAACATGGGATCAAAATGTTCAACACCGGAAGTATACCCCTCACTGGTGAGATCAGATCATAAACTAATCTCGCTGGAGGTCCTCATCCCGCGCCCAGCTGAAACAACAAAGACCACAGTGAAAAACTTCTCAAAAGCCGATTTCACACTTCTAAAAACTAGTGTGGTCTCCTTTAAGGCCCCTGAGCCAGTGGTAAACATTACTCAAACCGCTGAATCACTTACAAATGCCTTCTACCAGCACCTACAGGACTGCATGGATCAGGCAATCCCAAACAAAACTAAGACTCTCTGTACCAAAGGCAAGCGTCCAGTCTGGTGGACCCCAGCCATTAACAAGCTCTACAACAAAAGGAGGAAGCTACTACAAGATAGAGCAAAATCCTTGAAAGGTAAGACACCTTTGATCATTATAAGTAAAAACTATGAGCTCTCATAAAATCATCAAAGGCAAATTTTGAGAGAAAAATCGCCAAGGACTCTAAAGACAATCATAAGGCCTTCTTTAGCTATGTTAGAAACCTAGGAGGAAACTCCCAGATATGCTCAGAATTAGTTCAAAATGATGTGAAAATTACTGAACCTACACACATTGCTAACATACTGGCTGACAGGTTCAGTGCAAACTTCTCCCCCCTCCCCAAAGGAGATATCTATTCCAGAGGATTGTAGCCCCCAAACATCTCCAACGCCCAGGTGAGAACTGCCCTCACTAAGGCAAAAACACAGCATCCATGGGACGGATGGTGTCCCCGGCTGTGTGCTTCATGAACTCAACGAGGAATTAAACCCACAGTTAGGACAGCTGTTTAATCTTAGCCTCACCTCAGGATACATTACCCAAGGAGTGGCGCCTGGCGACTGTGGTCCCACTTCATAAGGCGGTGCCTCCACAGACCCTGGAAATTACCGCCCATTAGCTTGACAAGCCTTATCTGCAAAGCCATGGAGAGGATCATAATGGAACTCATAAATAAAGACATAGGGAACTTGCAGACTTTGGATCCAACCCAGTTTGGCTTTGTCAAAGGCAGATCCTGCCTCTTAAACTTGGTTGACTTTTTGAGACAGTCACCAAGGCCATTGATGAGGAAAGGCAGTCCATACAGCCTACCTCGACCTGGCAAAGGCCTTGACACAATACCCCACTCAGGTATCATCGAAAAACTCATCAGCTTGAATGTAAACCCATACATCACAAGATGGGTTGCAAACTGGCTAGCGACAGAACCCACAGGGTCAGAGTTGCTGGAGCCATGTCAGACTCAAAGCCTGTCACAAGTGGTGTCCCACAGGGCTCAGTCCTGGGTCCACTCTTGTTCGGCATCTACTTTTCTGAAGTACAAGCAAACACAGGAGGGTTATGGCTGACAAAGTTTGCAGATGACTGCAAACTGGGCGCCATAGTCGAAAACACATCTGACACAGATATCCTCCAGAAGGGCCTCACAGAAAGCGGATAACTGGTGCCAGAGCCATGGCCTGAAGTTAAACGCCAAAAATGCATACTCATACCCTTCGGAAAAACAAGGTTACCCTAGCTACCATATAGGTGACAATCCACTGAGCACAGAAAAAGTCATCAGGGATCTGGGGACCCAAGTTGACAGTAGTCTTTCGTTTGACACTCATGTTGCTAAAGTAGTTAGGAAAGCCTTCTATATCGCCCACCTGATCATGAAGGGATTCACATCAAGATCAAGGGAGGTCATCGTCCCCCTGTACTCATCACTCATTAGACCTATGATTGAGTACAATGCCCCGTTCGGAATGTATCTGACCAGACACCTGATGCAGCTTGAAAGGCCCCAAAAGTTCCTCACCAAAAGGATAAAGGGTCTCAAAAATATGTCTTATGCTGCCCGACTGAAAGAACTTCAGCTTTATTCAGTCTCATACCGCTTGCTCAGAGGTGACCTGTGCCTGACATATAAGGCCATGTCAAACCCAGATTTGATGAATATGCTTCACCTCAAAAAATCTAGATCCCTCAGAACCACAAGGCGGAGACTTAAACCTTGACACGGTTATAAATAGAACGTGCTGGAGGGACAGATTCATCACCCAGAGACTCCCTATGCTGTGGAACAAAATCCCAGTACATGTGAGGCAGAGCACCTTGCTGGCCTTGTTCAAGAGGAATCTTGACCAATGGATGGGAGATCGCAGATATACCCCAGGGATTACTTCAGTGTCACTGCTTGACAGAGGCACAGAAAAATGATAGGCATAGTTTTTATTCAAACTAAAGGGGTGGTGAAAGCCACATAACTATGGGCTAGGCTTATAAATGCCCTTGGGCAGATAGCCTAGTATGAACCTATGAACCTATGAACCTATGAACCTAGCAAAGGAGATAGATTTTGCTGGATAATTTCTATGGTACCTGGGAAATGTAAAAAGCAAATTTGATGACAATCTTTTATTGTCTTGCTCTGTTCCTTTAAAAAGGGTGGTAACTTGTGAACCAAAAAGGTGGTTGTTATCTAAGGATGAATTTAGTATCTTTGATTTGAAATCTTCTGGACTAGGTTGACCTCTCAGCCAGTGATACCATCTGATCACTGAGCCAGTAGCAACCACCCTATAAGAAGCATCCACAGCATCACAGCTGCATTTTATACTGGGCCCAGCTATTTGTGAGGCCTGGGCCACTAAAGACTACATATACAGTTCTGATTCTGGTGTTTGCAGCTCTCTGATGGAGTTACTTAAAGACTTTAATACACAGAGTAAGTAATTGGTTATTTGAGTTTGGTAGTTATCAGCTCTGAAGGCTAAAGTATACACTTTTTTTCCTCACCGGTTCATTGCTCGACTGTCCTTATCAGGTAAGACATTAGTGCCAGAAAGCAGCTTGAAAGTTTTGTCCAAGTCCAGGTATACTACAAACAGGTCTGCTACAGGGTTTTTTTTAGAAGTACTTTAGCTCATCAGCAACATTGTAGAACCTGTCTGGCAGGAGGTTGAGAATCAAGTAAAGAAGATTTGGCTTGAAGTGTGTCTAGGTAGGCATCTAACACTGGGGGGACTGGAGGAGAGGCAGAGGTGCTCATCTATAATAAGTTGCAGGATATCTTTTGCTCCTCAGACACGTGTTTGGATTGTCATTCAAAATGTTTCATCATGCTTTGCAAGGTTTCTTCAAAGGAAACCTCTTCCAAGGCACAATCTGAAGAAAGTTAATCTCCCTCATCTGAGGACATCTTTTCTGGAGAGTGTAACTGGGAAGAGTAGTCCAAAGAATATTCAGAACCTAGTCTGCTTCCTCCTCAGAGGAAGAAGAATCTAAGACCTGTTTCTGTGGTGTAACCTGAAAATTCTGGGTCACAATGGCAGGAGTGGCTTCAGAAACACTATTGTCTTGAATAATCCCGCAGAAAAATTGATCCATTCTTTCTCCATGGACACAGAAGGTGGTATCAAGTGCTTAATAGGTTCATAAGTTGGTGCTAGGCTATCGGCCCTAGGGCCTATACAAGCCTAGCCATATCAATTCCCTGGCTATTTCTTCCCACAGTATTTACTTCCCTGGACCCCTGTCTAGCAGAGCGACTGACATGATCCCCAGGGTGAATTTCCTATCTCCCATCCAATCATCAAGGTTCCTTTTGAAGAGGGCCAAAGAGGCACTCTGCTTGACATGTATGGGCAGTCTATTCCAGAGTCTGGGGAGTCTCTGGGTCAGGAACCTATCCCTCTAGCATGTTTTGTTCATTGTGATGACAAGGTTAAGATCCCTGAAGTGTGTGCCTCTGAGGGATTGGAATTTCTTTAAGTGTAGCATGTCCAACAGCTCTGGGTTTGACATGGCCTTGTATGTTAAGCAGAGATCACCTCTAAGTAGACGATATGTGACGTTATAGGTGGAGTTTTTTTAGATGATCAGCATAGGGCATTTGCTTTAGGTCTGTGATTCTTTCAGTGAGGTATTTCTGCGACCTTTCCAGTTGTTGCAGATGTCTTGAGAGGTACATACCAAATGGGGCATTGTATTCTATAATGGGTCTAATGAGGGATCGGTAGAGTAGGACAATGACCTCCTTTTTTCTGGATGAAAAGCCCTTAGTGATGAGGTGTGCCACACAGAAGGATTTCCTGACTGTTGTGGTGATGTGGTTATCAAAGGTGAGACCATTGTCCACCTGTGTCCCTAAGTCTCTTATCACACTTGATGTTTAGTGTACTGCCACCTATGTGGCAATTCATGGGTACATGTTTTTTCCCAAAGGGGATAACTATACATTTATTGGCACTGAGCTTGAGCCCATGGCTCTGGCACCAAGTTTTTGTTTTTTTCGTCTTAGAGGAGACATTCACCAGTAGCAGCTTCAGATGTTCTGAGCCTTGGTCCATTTCTATGACAGTACCAAGGACCCTCTGAAATAGTGAGTCATGGCTCATTGTTGGATTCAGTCATCTGCAAGGCAGGTGCAATACCACCCTCTGGCACGTTTGTGGTAGAGGGCTCATGAGAAGATGATTGGCATATCATGAATTCATCTACATGTGGGTATGTCCCACTGAAATGATGGAAGGAGACTCCCATCTAAGTCTTTTAAGATTTTTTCTTGGGCAGAAGACTGACATCTAGGTTTTCAGATATGGTGGTGTGAGAAAAGTGCTTCAAGAGTTGGGTCTCAAGGAGGGTAGTAAGTGTGGAAAGCCTAGACTACAGGGTTTAGGAACAATGACCAACAGCTAGAAAATGTTTTATAGTTGTGTTCAGGGCCTAGAGAGAATAGACACTTAGTGTGTAAATCTTTATATGGAATTTGCCTACTGCGTTTGCACTTCATTTCCTAGCTGAAATTTAACAACAAGCAAAACAGTGAAAAGTTTAGAAAGGCTTTATCCCCAATGGGGTACTTATCTGATCAGACATGTGAAGCTGGCAGAGAGAAATTCTGAAGATCTCACACTTGTATCCAGTTTTGTATACTTATGATGATGAACCAAGGTCATTATCAGGATGTGTGTCTCAGGAAGGTAAAGGTGTGTACCCTGGCTTGATGTTAGCAAGCAATAACCCATCTGTTAAGAATTCTACAACAGTGACTGTCAAGACATCAGAAGAATGTGGGTTCTACTTCCACACCAGATGACCGGATTGATTTTCCATTATTGCCACTGCAGCAAAACACTGGGGGTAGCTTCCCTCCTAAGTGTACCAGCCTTTAGATGAGATATTAAACTGATGTCCCATCTTCCTGAGTTGCTTATAGGTCAGGTAGATGAAAGAGATCCTATAGTGTTCGGGGAATTCCTCTGTGCCCTGACCAAATCTTACCTAATCAATATGAATACCACCTCAAGTCTCCCCTGGAATGGTGCCAATGGCCTAGTGGGACTAACCTGGTCAACAAAGGGTAAAACTATTTACTACATTGTATATGTATTTATGTTTGTGTGTGTGTGTTTGTGTCAAATATGAATATAGGGTATTCCAGCATCAATGTCAAGTTATGCAAAAGTTACCCATCCTGAGTCCCAGTCTGTGTGGATAGCGTTATCTATTTGCTGATAGACAGAGCTGACAGATAGCTTAGTCACAAAAATATTGCTGAACATTCCAATGATTCTTTTTAATCCCATTAAGAAATTCACAGGAAACAACAGGTTCAGGAAGTAAAAGCTGGTAATTTCTATAGCCTCAACTAGCTTAGGCTGAAGACACTATTACACAGGAAGAGGAATCACATGCAGACAGAAAAAGGTTGGAGGATAGTATTAACTAACTATCCAAGAACAGCAGGGGGCAGGAACATGCCAAACACAAAGGAAAACAGGCTGTAATGACAGCACACTCCCTGCCTGATAGCTATAGATGGGTCTACTTCATTTCAGCAAAAACCCTTTTAGTCGAACACCTCTTTGTCAAATGTTAATTTTTGAAGGGCCATCCGAATGGCCATTTTAACAAATTTATTCCTGGGGGAAAAATGCTTGGCCATCATCAGGGATTTGCCCATTTCCCCACTGTAGTGCGATCTCAGAGTTGGTATATTTCATTTGGAGGGGTGTGGGGGGATGCAGCTGTCCCTACCTTGGTGGGTTTTAAATTTTGTGAAATTTTTGATGTTTGTTAGGCTGGCCAAGAGTTTTCCCTGTGAAAAAATTCACTAAAGTGGTTATTCGATGGATCTAACTTTCAACAATAAACTTTCAACAAAGAAGTGTTAGACTAAAAGGTTTTTCACTAAATTGATACAGACTCTGAAGATACCACTGTTAATATATATAACCCCAACAAGAATTGTCCATACGGAAGACTCTTGCCCAAGGACCTGTAAGACAAAAGAAAAGAGAAAACACAAGCAATAACAACATTATACTTGAAATTCACTGAAGGCATCACTTGTGGCACAGTCTTTAAACGTTCAGGTATCTTCAACATCTGGTACAGTGCTGGAATCATTCTCTAGAGGTAAGAGTAAGATAGGCCATCACTGGCCTGGAGAAGGCCTTCTCTACTCCATCTCTGCTGAGCCTTACTTTTTCCTTGTCCTTTTCCTCCTCATCCAGCTCCATCTTTCCTTCCTTGATGGTCTGACTTGGTCATGGTAATATCGGATAAGTAGGGTAGCTACAAGGTGTTTATTTGGTACAATCACAGGGTTCCACTCCTCCTCTTGTAACCTTGATCTATTCAAATGACTATCAACCCTGATCATGCCATAACCATCTATGACTGGGTTCAACTGGTACAGCGGACTGTTCTGACAGATCTGTCCTTTACCTTTCAGACACTTGAACTCTTCTGGGAAGACTTCCTCTTGTACATGATGTATGATGAGCAACTTTATCCTTTCAACTTTAGATACACTAGGTGATTTCGTGCATGTATGCCATCCATGGCAACTCAGCATCTGGTTGGACTTGCAGAAGCTCTGAGCGATATGAGCCAACAATGCTATGGTGCTTCTAAGTCTTGTCCAGGAAGAGAAGCATTCAAATTGCCTTGTCCCGAAGCTAGAGTTTAAACATAGTTCAGAGGTCAGTGAAGTAACCTCTTCATGAATCTCAGGATCACTGGTTGGCTCAATGAGTTCAAAGATGGAGTCATTGTCAAATGTTAGAGAAGATTGAGAAAACAGGAACTTTGGTCAGGACAACTAGTGGGAATCTGCAAGCTTGGCAGCTGATATTGACCTGGTGGCAAGATCTGCAGGATTCAACTCAGATGGAACATAATGCCACTGTTCAGGTTTGCTTGATTTTCTTGTAATGTTTCACTCTGTTGGCTACATACACATACAATCTTCTGATGGTGTTATGTCTTGTCTTTAGACTTTTTTTGGTTAGGGATTGCCACAGCAGATCACTGGTCTACTATTAATTGGCAGTGAAGTTTTACGGTATCGAGTTGCCAACCTGGTGCCCAACCTTCATAGAAGGCACACACACATACACACACTCATGCACCTACCTGCATGTTTTTAAAGCTCACTCGACTGCAGGGAGGACATGCAGACTCTGCACTGAAAAAATTCCAGCCAAGATTTGAACTAAAGAACCTCTTTCTCTGAGGTGAAAACACTAACTGTGGTCCCAAAATGACCTTGCTGTCTGTAGAATTCAATGGCATCAGGATCAATATCTATCTCAGTTTGCAAAATGTCTGCAACTTCTATAGCTAAAGTTGCCCCACACAGCTCAAGTCTAGGGATGGTGTGTGCAGTGCTAGGAGCCATTTTGGCCCTTCCTAACACAAAACTCACTCCTGGCTGTCCAAAAGAATCAATTACCTTAAGGTAGGTAACTGCTGTGATAGCGTCTGTGGATGCATCTGAGAAAATATGAATCTCCTTTCTTCTGCTATCACTCTTCCTTGTATGGTGACCGGAGCCACAAAGCCTAAAGGGTCATACAGACTATTCACAACTGAAAGAGCCCAACACTTGGTGAATGGCTTTTTCATTGCTGAGACCTGAAAGGTGAAGCCTTCATGACCTCACTGTTGTTAGATACAATCTTGTGACGTCTAAAATTAGCTTGTGAAAAAAGTTATTGGGTTCTTTTCAACAGATCAATGGCTTCTTGGCTGTTGGCAAGGACTTGAGGCCATCATTAACATAAAAGTCTCTTTTCTAGGAATTGTTGGGTGTCAGAGCCAAACTCTTTCACTTTCTTTAGCTGTTCTTCTTAGTCTGTATGTTGCTATCGCTGTGGATGGGCTACTACCAAAGACATAAACTCTCATGTGATACTCTATGATGTCATCATTGAGATCATTGTTGTGATGCCATAGAAATCAGAGATAATTTCTGTGGTCTTCTTGAACAATGAAGCAGTGAAATCTCTGCTGAATATTGGTCATAACTGCAACAGGTTCATTCCTGAATCCGACCAAAACTTCAGTGAGGTTGTTGGTTAAATTAGGACATCTAAGAACATCATGTAAAGAGATACCTTTCAGCTGTGCACTTGAATCGAAGACAGCTCTGATCTGTCCTGGCTTCCATGAGTGGTAGACTCCAAAGGATGGGAGATACCCGCACTCTTCATCTTTCGTCAATGGTGAAGCAGGTTCTGCATGATTATTGTTCAATATCTTTGGCATGAATGTCACAAAGTGCTCACTCATGTCAGGTCTATTTCTCAGTGTCCTCTTGAATGAGATAAACCTAGACGTAGCTTGCTCTCCATTGTTTGGAAGAATAGCTCTTGGACTGGAGAAGGGTTGAGGAGCTGTCCAGCTCTTGGAACTGTCCTTAACAAATCTATGCCCATAAATTTAGTGAAGTCCTTGTCTTCAATAATGGGAGATACATTATTTTCTTGGCAGGTAGTCTGAAAGACTGTCACTGAGGTCATCGTTAGGTACGGTCTTACAACAGATGTCCTCGTCCATGTCGCAGCACAGCTTTAAGCTTTAATCAGGTTCCTTCCTCACATGGTAGTAACAAGTAAATCATTTTGCATGGCAAAGGCATCTGTTTTCTAACAGATTTGTCTTGCAGGAATTCATATAGTAGGGTCTTTGTGTCTTGTCTAAGCAAACATCAATTACTTACTACAAAGCCCAAATAGAGTCTCAGGGCATCAGCAGCATCATTAGGTCCACTGCACTCTTGGGGCACTTTGTGAACTCCTGCAATGTACCTGCCCAAAAGGATTAATATTTTGGCACTCTTATTAAGAGGAGGAATGTAATCAGCTATGTGCTTGAGATGGACTTGGTGATGTGCAGCTTCTAGAGTGGGTATCTCTTCCCTGTTGCCTGGCAACTGATAACATTTAGTAAGCGCGGGAAGAGAAAACTGTGTGTTCCTATAGATAGGCGCTATCATAAATCCATATGCTGTTGTTCCTGAAGTCTCCACTTTATCGTCACATTTGCAATGTATAGGAAGTGTGATTCACCATTAATGTCGAAGTGGTCAAAAAATTCTGGATTTGCTAGAGATCGGTTGCTGATCATCTAAAATTGCGTACATTCTCATTAGCTTTTCTGGTTATCCTGCAGGGAAAACCTTGACAAGACATATCTTAGAACAAGATTTGCCACAAAATCCATCTCCACATACCTCAGTGCACTTGGAGAACACAGGAATAGTCTGCTGCTCGGCATTCTCCCCAATATGATACGGTGCGGCTTTACAGTCACTAGTGGGTCAAAGCACCTGGTTGGATGAACCCAGATGGTATGCTGTGATGTGCTTCTTGTTGTTACATTCAAGACACTTAACAACAACCTTACAGTCTCTAGTGAAGTGTTCAGAAGATGCACAGCACCTATACCAGATATCATCTTTCAGGAATGCCTTACCTTCCTCAAAGGGTTTCTCCTTAAGTGGGTGACACTTCCTTAAAGGCTACGACTTACTGTGAATGGGACACAGGAGTTTGGGATCACCAGATCTCTCTTCATTACTGGAAGTTGATGTACTGGGTGAAATTCCAATTTTCCTGACAGAGCTGGCCCTTCTCAGATCCCAATGCTTGTTGGTTAGGGTTTCGCACATTGCATGCATTGTGGTAGAGTTACTCAACTCTAAAAATGAGAAACTTGGGTCATTCTTGGCTCTAGTGACCTTAATGATAAATCCACAGAAAAAGAATAAAGGTGGAAACTGACCTGATGCAGTAGCTTGTACTCTGAACCCACCACAGTCCACTTTTGTCTTGAAGATAAGGCAATTTTCACACAATTGGATTCACGCCATGAGCAGTATCCAAGTAAGGGAGTCCTGGGAGGTGTGGCTCTAGCCTTACTCTTTCCATTTCAAGGAGAAGGTCACTTAGTTCTTATCTATACCACACAATCTTGGGAAGCCATGAAGTTTATTAAACAAGGCAGGTTCAATGCCTTCAGGGCTGCCATAGGCTTGCTCAATTCACTCCGAAACAAGGTTAAGTCCTATTGCTGGTACCTCAATATTGGCAGATATGAGCCCAAAACCACCTGATTAGCAGATCAAGCTCTTCCATATGCTCGCCGTCCAGGTTCTTGATTACTGCTTTGAATATAGCTCTCCAGCTTCTGTAATTTTCTGGCCAGTCATCAAACCTTGTGAGTCCAGAGTTAAGAAGCTCACGGCAAAGATGTATTTGGCAACATCAGTCATAACAGTCTTTTCACCTTTTATTTCAGCAGGCTGGCTTGGTACTTCACTGTCTGAGGGGAACAAATGGTGTAGTGGATGGATTCAATCAAAACAAGGATTTTGAATTTGGCATTCTTGTAAGATGTGTTGGCAGTAAAGGCCACTTTGAGGGGAAGTACAGGATTCATCCCAGGAAGTTTTACAATGCCTTTATGATCTCCAAGAAGTTGAGAAGTACACTGGCCAGATAATTCACTCCTCTGAACTTTAACATTGGAAGGTATGACATCTTCTGTCTGTAGCACTGAGGAACTGAAGACACATTTGCACTTCTAGTGCTATGATCTAGGACAAGCTACAAAGTCTGCTTTGCAGGATCTTCTGAAGTTTTCAAAATGGGATGAGACACTTCTTGCTCTTCCTCCTCGGTGGCTTGCTCCAGGATACTTAATTTTGCTA
The DNA here is from genome assembly GCF_019279795.1 of Protopterus annectens. NCBI lineage: Eukaryota > Metazoa > Chordata > Ceratodontiformes > Protopteridae > Protopterus > Protopterus annectens. The sequence continues at coordinate 1,666,664,034 of NC_056744.1, read as the reverse complement.
TGGCTGCCATTTCCTCTCTTTCCTTCTGGAGGACTTCTGAGCCTCTGCTTCCCTGTGAGCAGCTTCTGCTTGTGCCTGGGCAGCTTGAGCTTTAAGAGCTGCTTCCTTATAAACGCAGCGAACCTGGGCCTCAGCTGTCTCTGCCTCAGCTCAGGCCCTAATCAATTGACTGCTTAAGGATGATCTCTGGGAGAGGGATCTCACTGATTTGTATAATCCCTTGGATCTTCCGGAAGAAGTAGAAGGGCAGGATGCAGTTTCCTGTAACTGTGAAATTTTGACATCTAGCCTAAATGTTCCTTGTAAGAATATGAGCTGTCTCTGTTCATAGGTTCATAGATTAGTACTAGGCTAATTGCCCTTGCAGGCCATTTTAAGCCTAGCCAATTGCCCCATGTGAGAATCAAACCCTGCACCTTGTGTCTGCAATGTAAACACCTTAACCATTCTGCCATCTTCCCACCCCTGTTGATCAGTAATGGTAAAGTCTGACAGTTCTTGCAATGTTTCTTCCATGTGGGTACTTGACAAGAAGGAAGAATATTTTTTAGCAAGTGTTTTGTAATTCCCATAAGCCTTTTTGAGTCTTGTGAGTGCATCACTGAGTTGCAGAGTATTATTGTAGGCTTCATCAGCGATGGATATGCAGTGATCAGACTTATTCCATAGCTCTAACAAACCATCAGTCATTTCTGTCCGTGGAGCATCATAAGCTTCCATGCGTTTCACAGACGGCTTCTTGGCTTTGCATCTGGAGGGTTTCTCTGCTCCCTGCATATCAGTGTCTTGAGCAGCAATAGTTGCTGATTTATCACTTTTCTGTGGTAAGTTAATTTCTGCCAGATTCACAGGGGTTTTAGGGAAATATAACATGCAGCAATGCTGTTCAGGCTATGAGTCTTGGCAGCTGAACAATTAACAAAAAAAAAATTGTAAAATCCACACAGTCATGTATTTGTAAACATGCTGTGAATCTACAGGGGGAAGTTAGAGAAGCTTCTAGAATGAACACAGGCAATGCTGCAGCTATATAATATTTGCATGTAGAAAAGCCCCTATTTTGAGGTGAAAATTTATAACTTACAAATAGAAAGGCCCAAGTGAACATAAACTTGCAATATCAGGGAATACTCTTGTTTGCAGACAGATTCCTAACTTCACAATATAATCTGACACTTTAGCAAGGAATATAGCTTGACAGCAGTCACACAAGTGGATACACTTGGGTTAATGTTTCTAAATGATGATCCTTTCACAGCAGAGAATCTTTCTAACTCACAGTTTCCAGCAGAAGGCAGACGGGGCCTGCAAGGGTGATCTAGCTTGACTTCAGTGTAGCAGATCCTGCAGGTGCTTTCCAGTTCTTAACTTCAGTGAAGTTTGTAGAAGGGCTTGAAAGGCTAAACAGTTTTTACTTCAGTGAAGATTGTAGAAGGGCTTGCAAGGTTAACCAGTTTTTACTATTCTGGCACCAATGTTAAGTTATGCAAATGCTACCCATCCTGAGAACCAGTATGTGCAGATGGCACATCCCTTTGCTGATAAACAGAGATGATGCATAGCTTACTCACAAAAATGCTGCTGAACATTCCAATTATTCTTTTTAATCCAGTTTAGAAATTTACAGGGAACAACAGGTGCAAGAGGTAAAAACTGGTAATTTCTGCAGCCCCACCTAGCTTAGGTTGAAGACACTACAACACAGAAAAAGGAATCATATGCAGATGGAGAAGAGCTTGAGGACAGTATCTAATAACAGCAGGGGGGCAGGAAAATACCAAACACAAACAAATGAAAACAGGTTGTAATGACAGCACGTAGGGGTCAAGGCCAACAAATAAACATCCAAATCAAAATTTTAAACAATTACATAATGCTTTCAAAAATCCCAATGAGGAATACAATTCATTCTCAGATAGCTAGCATACAACATACCTGCATATTAATTTGAACAGTATCCTCCTTTGGCAGATCATTGGCAGTTCAGACATCATCGGAGTTCAAATTTCACAAACACAACTTTGTTATGTAAACATCATAACTACTGCAACATAACTCTTGAACCCAAAAGATGCCAAGACTCAGCATAATTTTACTTTAAGCACCTCATAGATGACTTGATTACATATCATGAACTAGAAAGGCTAAATGCAGTACGCCTTTTGAAAACAAAAGCTCCCCAACATTAGCTGTGTTTGGGGTGCTATCCAGAAAGGTTTAGTAGAAAATGCATATCATGCTCATGTAATTTGAGTTCCGTCTCCTTAAAGATTGAAGCCCCCTTTAATATCACTTCAACTGGTATAGAAATACAGCCCTCCTGGCTCAATGAAATAATTTTGCTCCATACCAATTTCCTCCAATTAAGTGTACTGCTATTTGCAGCTTGTAAACCAATCATAAAAGCCTACTGATTGTTAAGGGGCCAGTAAGGACATAAATTCTACAGTTATTATACAGCAGCTTCCTACCACTGTTGGCAAACCAAAAGATGTGAAATGAGCAAATCATACTCTGCTGCTCGCTGCCAGACAGAAAAGTTAAGGGAATACAAATAATCCAATGTATTAAGCTTCTGGAGACAGGAGGGGTGAAGCATCCTGGCAGAATGAGATAGGATACACACCAGCCATTAGAATCTTGACAGTGCGTTGTTGGCCAGAACACAAAGTTTTTGATTACTACATTTTTATAATACATATGCAGGCATATTCTTCCACAGCATACACACACACACACACACACACACACACACACACACACACACACACACACACACACACACACACACACACACACACACACATATGCCAAGGTCTTCACTGGGAACTGTTTTTAGATCCTCCGATGTGGAAAACTTATTACTGAAAAAGTCTAACAATGGTTTAGGGAAACCAAAGATAACATTTTAGCACCCTGATAGAAATTTAATTATGGCTGCCAAATGAGTTTCAATATGATTATAAACGAAACCTCAGTAAAATATCTTCAAAAATAAGCAGGAATATGAGCAGTTAACAGCTCCAAGCCCCAAGCAATGGTATGAACTAAAAAACAAGTCCATCCACTTTTTAATGTATTTTTGTAGTTGGTCTACGATGTTAGGATCTGGACCATCCTTTCCAGGTAAGAAGGGTCCCTGACTATCAGTAGAAATGGAAAGAAACATTCTTGTCTGTCATAAGATACCAAGGTCCAAGTGAGATTTACTGGACAGATGTTTCAGAAGTATTCTGAAGGACATCAGATGGAGAGGCTACTCAAGAAATTGAGGTCACACAAGTGGAAGCTATAGTTAAGACCAAAATGGAACTATAAGAATGACCATGGCTTTGTCCATTCCAGCTTTCTCTAGAAGGATCTTTAAATTTCTTTAAGCAGCTGTGGTCCCTGATGTTGTGGATTCCAATTGCCTGTACATAGTGACTACACAGTGGGTTCGGTTTGTTCCCCTCTCTATGCTTGACAGTGCAGACACTCCAAAAATATACTAGTTGATCACCTCCACAGCCTCTCTGCTTGTAGCCGGGTGCTTACAATGGCTATTTTCAACTCAACTCCACTGAGTTTTGTCTTTTAATCCTTTCAGTAGCACTAGCTCCTGCTCTGTTAAGCAAATGGGCACTTGTAGTGCTTTTTGGTTGAGCTCTGCATGGGTACTGCCAGCTGCAATGTATTGCCCCCCTGCATAACTTCCAAGTTATTCTTACCTTTTTTCTTTCTTCCCTGCCATAGTATTTAAAGTAGGCTGCATATAAACTATTTTAACTCCCCCCTCCCCATAATGTTACACTCCTCCTTCTTTGTCAAGTCTCTCTAATAGAGTATCTCCCTACTCAAAATTCTCCTAATTTCTGCCTGCTTCTTTTGTCTTTTGTATTTCTCCTAATTCCTGGCTGTTCACTTTGACTATAGGACTCACTCATACTTTACTTACCTATCCTCCTGTTCCCAGGTCTCTTGTTTTTCTAGACTTTTTTATTGCTTGCATGCATTCTCTGGTCTAGGTTTGATTACACTGTATTATTTGGCCATCCCCTCCCCACCCGACTGTGTTATTGACCCTCCCCCTCTAACCTGCAAGAGATTTCTTAAACCCTGGGTGCCATTTTTTAATTTCTCTAAGAAGCTGCGGTCCCTGGTGTTGTGAGCTCCCATGTAAGCGCTACATTTTTTGCTTTCTCTTAATTGGTGTTTTGAAATGTAAACCTTTATTTTAGCCTTTTTTTACTGCTACATTTGGCAGTGTAAACATTTATCAAACTATCATCTTATGATACAGGGATAGTGGCTGGAACTGTGTTTTTTTTCTGTATACTGCATGTTACTGTTTCACTTACTACTACTTTACTTAAGCACATATTATCCTTGTCATATATATTGTTAATTTTGTGCTGGCATTTAATTTGACCTCCGAGGTCTAACACTGCATTGGGAGCTGCACGTGGGTTTTTAAACTGAACCCGTGGATTCTGTTCTTATATTGATTTTGTTTTCTCTACCTGTTAAGACCAGGGCTATATATACATATATATATATATATATATATATATATATATATATATATATATATATATATATATATATATAAAACAACTTACTTGGCTGCATGTTGTTTTACAGTTAGTGTTTCTATTTTTATTCTGCAGTCAATTTATACATTTTAGCCATTTTTGTGCAAACTAGAATTATTAGTTATCTGTGTTTATCTGCAATCTGTTTACTGACTGTAGCTGAGATATAAATTAACTATTATCAGAATGTTATTGCTAAGTAATTCTGCTGCCTAGTGTTTGTTATACAACCTGAATGACATTGATATTAGGTTTGTTTCCCTGAGGTTGTCTAACTCTTATTACAATTTCTTCCTTCTTTATTTCCCTTTAGTGCCTGTACACCATGACTACATAGTGGGTCTATTTCCCTTTAGTGCCTGTACATCATGACTACATAGTGGGTCTATTTCCCTTTAGTGCCTGTACATCATGACTACATAGTGGGTCTATTTCCCTTTAGTGCCTGTACATCATGACTACATAGTGGGTCTATTTCTTTTTAGTGCCTGTACATCATGACTACATAGTGGGTCTATTTCCCTTTAGTGCCTGTACATCATGACAACATAGTGGCTCTATTTCCCTTTAGTGCCTGTACATCATGACTACATAGTGGGTCTATTTCCCTTTAGTGCCTGTACATCATGACTACATAGTGGGTCTATTTCCCTTTAGTGCCTGCACATCATGACTACATAGTGGGTCTATTTCCCTTTAGTGCCTGTACATCATGACTACATAGTCGGTCTATTTCCCTTTAGTGGCTGTACATCATGACTACACAGTGGGTCTATTTCCCTTTAGTGCCTGTACATCATGACTACATAGTGGATCTATTATCCTTTAGTGCCTGCACATCATGACTACAATGTGGGTCTATTTCCCTTTAGTGCCTGTATATCATGACTACATAGTGGGTCTATTTCCCTTTAGTGCCTGTACATCATG
>NC_056744.1:1666609564-1666658030 GCF_019279795.1 Protopterus annectens | reverse complement strand
AATAAAAGAAATTCAGCAAACATAGGTAAACAGAAATAACATTCAGTAGTCTGTCTTGTACATGGCTCACAATCCATTAAACAAGTCAGTGACTAACATCACTTTAGTAAACATTATAAAGACAAATTAGAAGTAATTTCCTAGCTCTTTAAATTTTCTTATAAAGCAAAAAGTTAACAATAAGCTATTTTAACTAAAAGTATAAAGCATTTAATTTTTTCCTTGCATGTATACATTTTAGTTATATTGTAGTGTCAATAGCTGTCTTTGAAATCTGTACAATGCTTCACTTCTTCAAATAATTTATTTTTCAATTCATTTGTTTTGTCAAAACAGCAACAATATTTCAAGGGAACAATTAATATTTAGACTGATGTTTCAAATAAATAAATTGTCAGTTGCCAATTGAGTTAGTTTAGAATGTATGGTTAGTGCAAATATAGCATGTTGCAAAAATAATATGTATTTTTTCGTGTGCTCTAGAGACTGTCATATGCAAGTGACATATATAATGTAGCTATATAGAGCAGATAGCTTATGGATTCAGGTTGTTAAAGTATATTATGCTTATTAATCAGGCAGTTTCATTTAAATTCACAAGTAATTTGGGGACATTTCAGTTGAGTTTCCAGGAATGTGTAGTCCAATGTGAGTAATTGAGTCCACTTTTCCTCATAAACATATGTCACAATTCATTAAACTAAACAGAGTCTAACATCTCTCTAATAATCATTATAAAGACAAAGAATAGTAATTTCCTAGCTCTTCAAACTTTCTGATATTGCAAAATGTTGACAATAATCTGTTTTAACCGGAAGACTAAAACATTTCAATACTTCCTTGTGAATATATATATTTACTTTTACTGCAGTGTCAAGAACTGTCTGAAATCTATGCATTACTTCAGTTCTTTCAAGTCATTCATTTTACAGTTCAGATTATATTTTGTCAAAATGTCAACAGCATTTCAAGGGTACATTTGATATTTAAACTGATATTTTAAATGAATAGCTATCAGTTACCAAGTGAATTTGTACAGAGTGTGAGGTAACTGCAAAGATAACATGTTGCAAAAAGTAATATGTATCTTTTCATGTGCTCTAGAGACTGACAATTTCAAGTAACATATAAAATGTAACTTTTACAGTGCAGACAGCTTGTGGAATTAGCATGTTAAAGTGAGTAATACTTTTTAATCAAGCAGCTATATTTCAGTGCACATGTAGTTTGGGAATATTTCAGTTGTGTTTCCAGGAATATGTAATCCTGTGAGGATAAATCATAAAATATTTACAAATAATCCTATTATGTATTTATTTTACCTTGTTTAGGTTGGTTTTCATTTTAATAACTAAACAACATTACTTTTTCTTATTATTTGCTATCTGTGAAGCTAAATGGACTTCGCAGATTCAGTGTCCTTAGAAACTGCAGCAGTTGAACTAAACCAAACACAAACGAGAAACGGGCAACAAACTGGACCCTGAACCACAATCTTTTAAAAAATGGGGAAATCTCTCAAGAAGTAACAGAACTACTCGACCAGACCTACAGTAACTTAGATAAATCTAATATCCCATTTGACATACAGTGGGCAGCTGCCAAGGCAACACTTAGAGGAATATTAATACAAAAAGCATCAATACTCAAAAAACAAGCCAAATCCCAGACTGAAAATCTAGAAAGTAAGCTAAAAAACCTTGAAATACAAATGCAACAAAAACAATCTCCGGACCTTGAGAAACAAGTCATTTCTATACAAAACAACTGCAAGAACTACAAATGAATCACCTCTCTTATTGAACTTAGATTATTGCATAGATATGCTGAATGGGCCCAAACTCCCTCCAAGGTCCTGGCCAGAATAATCAATATAAAACCTCCCTCCTTCAAAATAAAAGAAATTAAATATAACAATAAAATACTAAACTCGGACAAGGATATTATAAAAACCTTTGAAGAAGCATACCGAGAAATATATGGCCCACACCTCCTGGAAGATCAAGTAGCATCCAGTATGTTTTTAGACGATCTCCATTTTCCACAAATCAATGATACCCAAGTTAAGCTTCTTAAACAACCTGTAACTACTGAAGAAATATTTTTAGCCATCAAGAAAATGAAATTAGGGAAATCCCCAGGACCAGATGGCTACACATCAGAATTTTACAAAACCTTTGCAAAGTTCTTAGTCCCAATTCTATTCAAAATATATAATTACATAATAAAACATGGAGTCACAGATCTATACATAAATAATTCCAAAACAATTTTCATATTAAAACCTAACACAACTGGTCAAAATCTTAACGACTATCGTCCAATTACATTAATTAACCTAGACATGAAAATACTAGCAACAATATTGGCACACGGATTGGTCAAAATAGTACCCTTTATCATATCCCCTGAGCAGTTAGGCTTTATGAAAAACAGACAAGCTTGGGATAACACGTTAACAATAGAAGCAATAACTAATATGACGATTAAAGACACTTCCCCTAAATATACATTATCAGTAGATGCACAAAAGGCTTTCGACCGAGTTAACTTATATTTCTTGTTCCAAGTCTTAAAACGCTACGCTCTCCCCGAAGAATTCATAGCTATGATTAGAATCTTATACAATAAAGCCTCCACCATGCTGCATATAAATAAAACAAACTCACATCCTATATATATAGTCAATGGTACTAGACAAGGTTGCCTGCTTTCCCCATACCTTTTCAATCTTTACCTAGAAGTCCTCCTCCTAAAGCTAAGTCAAAAAACTTTTAACCACTCTATCTACATCTCAAGGGTGCAAGTTAAATTCACGGCATTTGCTGACGATCTCAACATTTATTTTCAACACCCTTCCACTGACCTTGTGAAAATCCTAAACTCGATTGACAAATTCTCGGCAATCTCAAACTATGCTATGAATCCCAATAAATCCAGAATATTTCCGTTAAACCCTCATAGCCATAAGGAAATCTTCTTCCCTGAGTCAAAGATCAAAATAGAATACTCACTCAAATATCTTGGTGTTACCTTTACTCACCCTCAAAAAGAAATTATAAAAGAAAATCTCTATACAATTTGGTCAAAAATTACAAAATATTTGGACAGATGGAAAAACCTAAACCTCTCTTTCCTTTCCAAAACATCAGTCATAAAAATGAATATTCTTCCCAAAATATTATACCACCTTCAAGCGCTAAGCCAATGTGTCCCAAACAAATTCTTTTCCAAACTGAAAACAACATTGGGTAAATTTATATGGCATCCTAAGAGTGTTCGAATTAGTTACAAAAAACTAATACTACCTAAGAAAAAGGGTGGCCTGAGTCTTCCTGATTTCCAAACATATTACCATATTATTAGAGCTAACCACATTATGAGACTAACCCATTTTGAACCCTTTGATACCTCCTGGAACCCCCTTTGGATAAAAATTTATTACCAGAATCTAAAAACATCTAACATTAACCCAAAAACCATTCCCTTCCTTAGCAACAAAACTCCAAGAAGCTTTAAATTACATCCTGTTATAATCAATAATGTAACATGTTTCCAAAAACTGACCGCTTCCTTAAACATAAGGAATTCCTTAATTATGGCACAACCAATACATATGAACCCTGAACTCAAAATAAATAACAAAATGCTAAACTTAGATAAATACCCAAATATTAAAAATTGTACAGTATGGGACCTATATCAATTAAAAGATCAGCCCCTAATTCACATTCTTAATGCCTTGGCATTAAATAAAAAATACAGAACAATTGTCAATCAAATAATTTACTTAATTTCCTTGAAAACATCAAAAATAAACGTACCCTTACAAGAATTCCAGCTATACCAACAACTCATTTCCCAATTACTACTAAAAAACAAAATGCTTTCGAATACTTATACATTTGTCACCCGAACTAAATACCAAACTGAAATTCTACACTCAAACTATTGGATAACCCAAAATGTAAAATTTACTAACCAACAAAAATTGGCGGCAATACAAATAACTACAAAACTTACTCCTTTTAAAAAATTAATTTATACCCAAATCATGATAAATAACAATGCCTACCATACTCCACTCTTCCTGAATAAAATAGATCCTAATACCTCACCTTTTTGCCCCACGTGTACTAACACAATAGCTGACATCTTACATATCTTTTGGTCTTGTAAAAATGTTCACAAACTTTGGTGCTCTTTAAGAGTGAAACTGGAGAAATCAGGATACATGAAATCTACCCTCTCATGGGAAATGTCAATATTGAACATTTTCCCCAATACATACACGTTAGAATCCAAACATATTATTGTAACATTAAGTGCATTACTCAAATCCTATATAGCTCTTAACTGGCTTGATAGATCCAAAATTTCCTGGTCAGAATTCAAAAATGTGGCTATTAAATATGTCTTGGCTAACAAATTAAAAACTGTCAGTCAAAAGAAACTAACCTATTTCAAGATTTACTGGGGGAAGCTCATAGAAATACTATCCTAGTCCAGCACTAAAATTAAAGTATCTAGCCCTATTGTACGGCACACACATTAATTGTAAAATCTTCTTCCAATAATCCTTGGAGACCGTAATTTAACTTAAGCTAGCACTTTTTATAAAAGATATCTTACTATCATTAGGTATAATGTGATCCGCTAGTAGTCTAACGCAAATCTAAACTCCACCAAATATTTTTCATGAGTGACACCCATTTGTAAATAATGTATATATTGTAAATAGTTCTCTTTGTTAGATTTAGGGAGACAATTACAATGTTTCTTATATACTAGATAACAATGGTCAATGACAAACGTCTGTAAATAACTAGTTAGTAATATTTTACTACTACTCCTATTTTAATTGATTGTATATGACATGCTCTGTCATTGGATAAAGTTCTGTGTTACAATGAGGAAAATGTACTTTTTCTTTATGCTAAAACTTTGTTACGAAGTCACACCAGCAAGGATAAACTCACAGGAAATTGTGAATTGCAGTATAACATGGTTATTTGATCCTTTGTAACTCCATTGATATTTTATCGCTACTATGTATTAATTGTTTTTTTTTTCCTTTTTTCCCTGTTTTGCTTTGTAATGTATAACTGTGGAAAATGTAATAAAAAGTTAATTCATAAAAAAAAAGAAACTGCAGCAGTTGTACACTGTTGCTATGGCAATGCAAATAGAATGTGAAGAAAGCTTCACTTCTCTTAACCAACAGTACATTTTCCCTCCTTTTTTATGTATTTGTTAATACTAAAAAGAAATAATTCAAATGACATATATACATGAATGGAACATTTCAGAGTTAATCATGAACATGTCCCCAATCCCAATAAGCATAACAGTGACTGTCGTTAATCTAATAAATATTCTAATAATTAATTAATTTCACTATTCCAATTAGTCTACCTTAAAACTAGATTATTTTAGACTATTATTTATCTATGTATAGGTAGTGAGTTATTTTATATATATATATATATATATATATATATATATATATATATATATATATATATACAGCCTATATTAGTATAGTAAATAGGAAATAATTTAGAAAGGGAAACAAGATGCAGTTAAAATAAATAATGAGAAAAGAGAAAAGAGAGAAAGAAAAGAGGAAAATTAAGAGAACTACACATATACTATGTATGTTGATTTACAGTATAAATATTTTATGTGCTATATAACCCTCCTTCTGTGAAAGAAATGTACCGTTTTACATACCTGAGGTAATATGAAAACTCTCGTGTGTCATCTATTTTCAAAAAATATAGATAAAGATTTCAGTAGTTAGTTACCTTTGTTTTAAAATTCCAAGCAGTAAAATTGGTCCTTTAAAGTAATGTTAAAACAATTCATATCATAGTAGATGCTTTGAGAGATTTGGCTGTAACAGTATCAGTCTTTTGCTTCTTCTTTTTGACATCTGTCCAGGCATTTGTTTCTTTTGTTCTCTTGAGAGAAGGTGACATCCAATCCATATCTTCTGGTAAAGTAATCACATTATTAGTTTTAATAAATGAAGAGGCTTCCTCTAAGTCAATAAAAGTCCTCATCTCGTTGGCATACAGTATTCTTATCTTAGCTGGTTATGCAAGTTGTGCCTTGATGTCATTTCAGAAACTTTATCATTGGCCACACTTTTTTCCTTTGTTCCATTATTCTAGATGAATAGTCATTATCAAATCTTATCAGGCTCTGTTTATATTCTAGAGGTGCCTTCCTCCAAGCAGATCTTAAAATCAGTTCCTTGTCCAAGTATGAAAAAAATTTGATAATTTTGACCTAGGAGGAGTGTTTGAGTTAGTGGCAGGTTTCCCAAGAGCTCTGTGTGCCCTTTCAATGCCAAATGAAAGCCCTTCTTTTAAATTTAAAAAGTAAGGGATCCAGGTTGATAAAAAGGAAATAATATCCTCACCTTCTGTGTTTTCAGGTAATCCAAAAATCCCGATGTTATTTCTCCTCTCCCTATTTTCCAAGTCATCTACTTTATTAACCAACCATTTTGTTTAAGAAGCAGTTCTTTCTGTGTTACCTCTTCCTTAAGTCTGCTTTCTAAGTCATTTAGAGAAATCTCTATTCCTATTATCCTTGTCTGGTGTTGTTGTAGCATTTCCTTGAAGGTGTCAGCCTGTTTTTGACTGCTTGTTTTAATATTTTCCAGGTTCTCTTTAAAATCATCCATCTTCAAGGACACCTCCTGCAGGGTAGATGCCATCTGTTGTAGTTCCTTCTTTAAGGCAGCATCCTGGTGAGAATTCTTTGAGTTGCTCATTTTAACAAGTGAATATATCTCCAAGCTTTTTGACAGGAAATTATTTGTAAAACTTCACCAAAGTTTCTAATTGTGCAAATTAGCCCTTTATCTATAAGATTTTATACCTTGAAGGAAAAAAAATAATATTTTTTCCTGTCTTACTTAACTAGTTATATGGAGCTCTAAAATACTACTGCTTTCAGTTAGCCATTCAGGCTCCTCCCCCTTCAAGAGAAATCTTGATGAGTGGATGGGTAATAGAAAGTTCACCCCGGGGATCACTCCAGTGGCTCTACTTGATAGAGGCATTGGGAACTAATGTCAGGTGGCAGAATGCCAGGGCACTTCTATGGGCTAGGCCTGTAAAGGCTCCAGGGCCATTAGCCTAGTACACACCTATGAACCTATGAACTAGCAACTTACTCTAAAATAATTACTTTACAGCAGTCACCCCATTTACCTGTTTTGGTAGCACTGTCACAGTAGTCCATGAAAAGAACACTTGGTGTATCAAAGTTTCTTTGGCACTTGGTTTGCATGATACAAAGCAACCTGGAACCAAAGATTTTTTATGTGTTCATGTGCCTGTAAGGGGGTCTACTAGCCCCTTAACTTCCCCCAAATAGTTCATAGTAAAGGATTTGTTTAATTGTATTGGACTGTTCTCTTGATGATGTTGCCAGTCTGAGAGTTGTATGCTCAGTATTGTAAGGTATGCCTGAGGTGGCCAGTGCAAAGGTAGGATTTGATACCATGCAACTGATGCATTGGTTCTTGGAGAAATAGCCTATACTTAATTTATTGATTTAGTTGTTTTTATATTAGTAATCAACCCCCAGAAGAGCTGAATATATTGGGGTTTTCATACAGTGATCTAAACCAGTATGAATAACAGCAAGGTTGCACAGTCTAATGATTCAGATTCCCAATCTGTCACAGCCATGTTAAGAATTACTAATGATTATCTGTTTGGCTAAATAGTTCACTGTTAGTTGAGTGGTAAAACCAGTGTTCATATCATTCATATAACATAGTTTTATGCAGTAACTTCATGTACTAGGTTGAATTTTCACCTGAAAGTATTCCAATAATATTTTTGATAAAACTCTTTAGTAGCATTTTTGAAAGTATATTTGAAATTTATAACTTGCCTTTTTGTCTAATTGATTGTTCTGAAATAGGTACATTGCATTTCTCAATGTGCACCCACTTACAGTGATAGTGGTATCATATATTAGTAATTGCTTTAACTCCTAGTTTGTTTCAGTACTTTTACTCTTACTATTTAATAAGAAGTTTCATTCATAGGACGCAGTAATGGTGATATAATTTGGTTCATAGGTGTTTACTAGGCTAACGACCACAAGGGCCATTTTAAGCCTAGCCATGCATCGCAAATCTCTTACAAGTTCAGATACTCATAACAAGTGTAAGCAGGGGCTTGGGAGATGAAATATTTATAAACAGGGGCCTGGGAGATGAACCATTTACAGGTTGCCTGTGTCAAATAGAAACATAGGTGCCAAACCAAGGATGAATTTCCTGTTGTCCATCCAATTGTCCAAGTTGCACTTGAATTGGGTTAGGAAGGAACTCTGCTTCACATGGATGAGGAGCCTGTTCCATAGATGGGGTAGTCTCTAGGACACATACCTGTCTTTCCAGCAGGCCCTATTTATATCACAGACAAAGTTTCAGTCGTTAGAATGGGTAATTCTGGTGCTGTTGATTTGTGGATATGCAGGAGATCCATCAGAGGGGGGGGTCTTACAATGACCTGTATGTCATGCATAGATCTCCCCTCAAAAGCCTGTAGGAGACAGAATACAGGGATAGGGCCTTGAGGCAGTCTGCACACGACATTTTACTTATGCCCTGTATTCTTTTAGTCAGAAAAATCTGTGGACATCGCAATTGTTGGATATGTCTGGTTAGGTACATACCAAAGGGGTCATTGTACTCAGTGATAGGTTTGATGAATGCCAAATACAGTGGACAATTACTTCCTTGGACATAGATGCCATACCTTTGTTTCTAAGTTGTGCAACATGGAATGATTTCCTCACTACTGTAGACACATGATGTTCAAAGGCTAGAGTACTATCTATGTCAGTCCCTGACTACTGGGTCAATGCTGAGGGGTGTGTTGTTTATATGATAGCTACCAGGGGTGGATGACTTCCCAAAGGATACTATTATGCATTTCTTGGCATTTAGTTTTAGTCCATGGCTCTGCCACAAGTTGTTTGTCTGTGTCAGCCCCTCCCCGAGAACATTTGTATCAGTGTGAGATTCAATGACAGCTCCTAATTTACAATCATCTGCAAATTTAGTCAGCCAGAGAACATTGACACTGTTTTCGACTTTAGAGAAGTAAATGCCAAAAATAAGCAGTCCAAGGACTGATCTCTGACAGACTCCACTTGTGACTGGCCTCTTTATAGAGGTGGACTCCCCAGTTCTAACCTCCTGGGTTCTGTCTGTGAGCCAGTTGGCTAGCCACTGAGTGACATATGAGTTTATACCTAACCTCTTGAGTTTATCAACAATGCCTGAGTGGGGTATTGTGTCAAATGCCTTGGTCAGATCAAGGTAGGCAGTGTGAGACAATTTGCCCTCATCCATTGGATTGGTTACCTTCTCAAAGAAGTCCACCACGTTAAGTAGGCATGATCTACCCTTGATGAAACCAAACTGAGTTGGGTACAGTGTCTGAAGATTTAGTATATAACTATTGATAATTTCCATGATAATTATTTCCAAGACTTTGCATATAAGGCTAGTGAGACTTATGGGTCTGTAGAGTCCAGGGTCTGTAGATGGCACACCTTTGTGCAGAGGGATGACAGTTGCTGTTCTCCATTCATGAGGCACACAGACTGTTTGGAGGCTACAGTTAAACAGTAAATCCAGAGGCACTGATAGGTCATGTTTCATGCCATTTAGAAGGCATCCTGGGATACTGTCTGGGCCCATTGATGCAGTGTTCTTGCCCTTAGAGAGAGCATTAAGAACCTTTTCCCTAGTATATTATACAGCAGGCTGACAGTGTGTGCTATGTATCTGCAGTAATGGCAGTAACATAGGGTTATCACATGTTCCAATGATAGGTAGTGTTGTATGAAGGAGTGGTGATAATGCAGTGCACACTATTATTATATTATACAGCAGGCTGGCAGTGTGTGCTATGTATCTGCAGTAATGGCAGTTATATAGGGTTATCACATGTTCCGATGACAGGTAGTGTTGTATTAAGGAATGGTGATACTGCAGTGTGCACTATTATTATATTATACAGCAGGCTGACAGTGTGTGCTATGTATCTGCAGTAATGGCAGTAAAATAGGGTTATCACATGTTTCATTTTATGCAGGACAATTGCTCTCTGGGCAGTCATTTCCTGTGAAAGAAAATCATAATGGCAAACATTCAGAAATGTTTAGGACAAAAATGTAAAGTTTCTTTCAATAGGTGGATAAAATGAGTGTTTTGTATCTGAAATGCCTATTTTAGGAAACAGCATAAACAAATCAAATTAGTTAATGTTTATAAGAATGATGGAGCTTTTCTGTCAAGGTTATTTATGACCCAGTCAGACTTCACCAGTAAACAAATGGAAATAAATAAATAAATAATAAATAAAATCTACAAAATGATCTTTTATTTTGTCAGTAAACTAGATTCCAGTCCTTTGCACTAGTGGAAGGTATGGTGTGTCCTGCAAAGTCTTACATTTGCATTAAAATGTCCCACTTTGCTCACTTGCAGAGGCGGTAACCCTACAGTGACACTGTGTACAATTGTGCAAGCATGCATCTCAGCTATACATATTTTCACAGAATGTCCAGCTTTTTGCTTCATATTTGTAGTCTGGTTCTCATAAAATTGTGGTTCTCTGGAAAATCACTGGCAAATTATTGAGGACTGATATCAGAAAATAATAGCATGCATTTCAGTTTCAGACTTCATAACCTTCAGAAAACTCATGCTATTAAAAAAAAACTGTTATTCTAAAAACGTTCTAAGTTTGTAAAAACAATATTTAAAAAAAGTGTTCCTATTTTTTGGCCTTAGTCCCCCCCTACTTGTGGCTTTGTCCAGATTTCTTGCTCTAAGAGGTTGTGAGATATGTCTGCGAGTTCAGTATATGAAGTGACTGCACATATATAAGAACATTATGTAGCTTGTGTTGACTTGCCATGAGGAACAAGACATTGGAGAGTATGAGGCACTAAACAGGGTAGAATACTACATCTGTCACTGCTCTGACATTGATACCATGTGAGTATTTTGGAATAGCAGCCATAGTTTTAATGTCATCATGTAGGAGCAATGGTTGCCAGGCTGGTACTATAAGAAATAATGTATTTGACTGTTTGCAGTCTAGAATTATAGATGTGACAGTGCCTGGTTCTGTTCACAATGCTATCATTGTGCATGTGGTACAGTGACAGGAGGCTCTCTGTCATTATCACTGTCATTGCTGCTCCTGCAAGGTATACTTGTGATAGTGACAGTGTCAGATACTGTTCACAATGCTATCAGTGTGCATGTGGTACAGTGACAGGAAGCTCTCTGTCATCATCACTGTCATTGGTGCTCCTGCAGGATATACTTGTGGTGATTGTGACGGAGTTTGATGTGAATTTGGGGGTTCCTGAGACCAAGGGTCGGGCTGCCTTCTTCCTCATGATCAAATAGCTTGTAAACACTAAGAAGGATATTCTCTAGTGCCCCAGGATGTGTTTATGCTATAGAACTGAGCTTTCAACAGGATGAACACAATGTACCTCATTTGTGAATAGATTGTGTTATTCTGCATTTCAAACATACTGTGTGGGTTACTAACAGGTATCATCAGCCAGGGCTCTATTAGGTATCCTGCATCTTCTAAAACACATAAGAGACATATGGGGGAGAGACCTGGATACCCACTGCCTGTAGCTATTGATATGTGGGGCATATGTCTGCACTTATCTACTTAGTGGCCATGTGGAATATCATTGTTCATGAAATGTTGATAGACATAACTTGTGTCTTATATGAATCATGGGCACTTCCAGGATGCTGATCAGACACATTGATTATGAACCCCTGAGTATGACATACTGCCTTTAGATGGTAGCCCTTCCTATTGATATAATGCTGTCAGTGTTCACCTGTGGGGGTTTCCTATGCCAGATGTGTGCGACAGGTAAATCCCATCATTTTGGGAAAGTGGGTGAAGTCACAGACACTATTGAAGGGTGGCATTCTACCCTGCAGTGTAAGGGAAACTGATATGGTCATTCATATGGGATGTGTAGCAGAAATATATCAAGAAAAAACATCTTCAGTATTCTTTAGACTGATGCTTGATGCCTGTGACAAACCTAGTGTTCCCTGTCTGCCCATATAATATCACAGTTCTGTTACATGCTGCAAAGCCAAACTTTGACAAAGTGTGACTCAGGCTTATGAATGACAATGTGTGTGTGTGTGTGTGTGGGGGGGGGGGTATGTACACCTGTAGTTCAACTTTAAGATTCTGCATGGGTCTATTCACAAGACAGAAATGCAGTTATTATGCAGTACTTAAGCTTTGTGGAATATAACAATTCAGAATGTTCTCCACCCCATGCTGCTCAATACAGATATACAGCCCTTCAAAGTCCAAAGTTCATAGCCATTTTCCCATTGCAACTACACAGCACACATAATAAGAGTTATACATATAGGGAAGAATGTTGAAACACAAGTGACTGAAACAAACAGCTAAAAAATGCAGGGGCCTGCTTATTTGGTTTGCTCTGAGGAAGGAGATACAGCCTGTATTTTTTTGCATAAAGGAAAGAATCTTGACAGCTTCGCACAAAAGTGAGTCAAACCCAACAGTTTCCACAACCTTCATCCAACTTTCCTTTGCAGGATATCAGCTCTGCTGTTCCACAATGTCTTCTTTGACTCAAAGTTGCTGGTGAGTACTCCATGGAAATCCTTCTAGGGTTACAGGTAAGTGAATATGACAAACCTAATAAGTTCAGCTCTAATATACAGTTGTTTTTACTTGACATTTCTTCCTTTTCCTACTTGCAAAGCTTGTATCTGCTGTTACAAACCCACTGTGTAGTGTATAACATGGGTTCAGTAGTTCATTTGAGGCTGTCCTACCTTCCTCACTGCTCTCTCTAGTACTCAGAACTGATAAAGCAGATACTGTAAAGCTCCAGGCACTACAAATAATTATGATCAGTTCACCAGTCATAACCTTAAATTACAGTATGTATTCTCAATATGGATGCCAAGATTAACCTCTCTAGCTTCACTCTTGAGGTGAATTTCTTGACATCCATGTCTCAAACACATAAAAAGGCTATGATTGGTGACCTGATCATAATCCTCTATGCTATACAGCCATTTCTGTGAAGGACTTTCTTTACATGTGCTTTATGCATATTTTGCTTAGCCCTGTTAGCCAGTTAGATTGTTTGATTTGCTCATTTTATTTATTTATATTTGTAATACATCATGAGAAGTTTATCTGGAATTTTAAGACATTATCAGCAGTTTATCTGCATCCTTGGTGTGTTATTTCCCTTAATAAAAATTCCCTAAATCAGCAATATGTATGTTACTTAATAAAAAACAAAAAGTACTCCAGACTCAGAAATGCCAATCTTCTTTTTGCTTTTCCCAGTTAGGGGTCACCACAGTAGATCACCTTGTCAGCTCATGATTGGCAGTGGAGTTTTACAGTGTCGAGTTGCCAGCCCGGCACCCAACCTTCCACAGAAGGCACACACATGCACACTCTCACACCTAGGGCCAATTTAGAGTGTCCAATCCACCTGCAGCATGTCTTTGGGATCCAAGTACTAACCAAGCCAAACCCTGCTTAATGTCTATCATCCAAAAGGATTGTGTTTATTCAAGGTAGTACAACTACTAAAGCACATAATGACACTTAGTGTAGAAATTATTTCAACTTATTTTGTTTCGGCTGCAAAATTGGTTTTAAACTAATAGCTGAATTAATAGCAGGTTCATAGTTGGCCTGTAACCATAAAATCCATTCATACTCAATGCTTTCTAGTTTGTTGTTAAAATCGCCACCTATAGAGCTTTTAGCCGATACATAAATAGCCCTACAGTTACATATATGATCAAAACCATAGTTGGACACATGCTTAGCAAGGGAATTAGTACTAACTTTTCTCCTTATGTCTGACTGATGTTCTGGCTTTTACCAGAAAGGCTCATCCAGACTCTGCTACACTTTGCTGTGAAGGAAAGGTTAGTTTGCTGTTATTTTTTGTATTTCTGTATTGCCTTTCTATATTTTGAATACTGTAGTTTGTTTTCTTTATCTTGTGTTTTGCTTGCATTCTATTTTAAACAGCATATTAAAACTTCAAAAGAGACCACAGCTCTCTCTGTTCTGAGTCAAGCAGAAATAAGAACTGATTAATTAAGGACTCATTCATAAGACAGAAGAGGTCACTTAAGGTTAATCACTTGTTAACAGAGGGGGTGGAGCTAGGAACTAAAATTTCTATTTAAGGAGTAAACTAAAACATTTCAGAGCTTTACCAGAAAGGCTCATCCAGACTCTGCTACACTTTGCTGTGAAGGAAAGGTTAGTTTGCTGTTATTTTTGTATTTCTGTATTGCCTTTCTATATTTTGAATACTGTAGTTTGTTTTCTTTATCTTGTGTTTTGCTTGCATTCTATTTTAAACAGCATATTAAAACTTCAAAAGAGACCACAGCTCTCTCTGTTCTGAGTCAAGCAGAAATAAGAACTGATTAATTAAGGACTCATTCATAAGACAGAAGAGGTCACTTAAGGTTAATCACTTGTTAACAAAGGGGTGGAGCTAGGAACTAAAATTTCTATTTAAGGAGTAAACTAAAACATTTCAGAGCTTTACCAGAAAGGCTCATCCAGACTCTGCTACACTTTGCTGTGAAGGAAAGGTTAGTTTGCTGTTATTTTTGTATTTCTGTATTGCCTTTCTATATTTTGAATACTGTAGTTTGTTTTCTTTATCTTGTGTTTTGCTTGCATTCTATTTTAAACAGCATATTAAAACTTCAAAAGAGACCACAGCTCTCTGTTCTGAGTCAAGCAGAAATAAGAACTGATTAATTAAGGACTCATTCATAAGACAGAAGAGGTCACTTAAGGTTAATCACTTGTTAACAGAGGGGTTGGAGCTAGGAACTAAAATTTCTATTTAAGGAGTAAACTAAAACATTTCAGAGCTTTACCAGAAAGGCTCATCCAGACTCTGCTACACTTTGCTGTGAAGGAAAGGTTAGTTTGCTGTTATTTTTGTATTTCTGTATTGCCTTTCTATATTTTGAATACTGTAGTTTGTTTTCTTTATCTTGTGTTTTGCTTGCATTCTATTTTAAACAGCATATTAAAACTTCAAAAGAGACCACAGCTCTCTGTTCTGAGTCAAGCAGAAATAAGAACTGATTAATTAAGGACTCATTCATAAGACAGAAGAGGTCACTTAAGGTTAATCACTTGTTAACAGAGGGGGTGGAGCTAGGAACTAAAATTTCTATTTATGGAGTAAACTAAAACATTTCAGAGCTTTACCAGAAAGGCTCATCCAGACTCTGCTACACTTTGCTGTGAAGGAAAGGTTAGTTTGCTGTTATTTTTGTATTTCTGTATTGCCTTTCTATATTTTGAATACTGTAGTTTGTTTTCTTTATCTTGTGTTTTGCTTGCATTCTATTTTAAACAGCATATTAAAACTTCAAAAGAGACCACAGCTCTCTCTGTTCTGAGTCAAGCAGAAATAAGAACTGATTAATTAAGGACTCATTCATAAGACAGAAGAGGTCACTTAAGGTTAATCACTTGTTAACAGAGGGGGTGGAGCTAGGAACTAAAATTTCTATTTAAGGAGTAAACTAAAACATTTCAGAGCTTTACCAGAAAGGCTCATCCAGACTCTGCTACACTTTGCTGTGAAGGAAAAGTTATTTTCCTGTTATTTTTTGTATTTCTGTATTGCCTTTCTATATTTTGAATACTGTAGTTTGTTTTCTTTATCTTGTGTTTTGCTTGCATTCTATTTTAAACAGCATATTAAAACTTCAAAAGAGACCACAGCTCTCTCT
Source organism: Protopterus annectens (assembly GCF_019279795.1). Classification (NCBI taxonomy): domain Eukaryota; kingdom Metazoa; phylum Chordata; order Ceratodontiformes; family Protopteridae; genus Protopterus; species Protopterus annectens. The sequence goes on along the minus strand of NC_056744.1, from coordinate 1,666,642,144 downwards.
GTTCTGAGTCAAGCAGAAATAAGAACTGATTAATTAAGGACTCATTCATAAGACAGAAGAGGTCACTTAAGGTTAATCACTTGTTAACAGAGGGGGTGGAGCTAGGAACTAAAATTTCTATTTAAGGAGTAAACTAAAACATTTCAGAGCTTTACCAGAAAGGCTCATCCAGACTCTGCTACACTTTGCTGTGAAGGAAAGGTTAGTTTGCTGTTATTTTTGTATTTCTGTATTGCCTTTCTATATTTTGAATACTGTAGTTTGTTTTCTTTATCTTGTGTTTTGCTTGCATTCTATTTTAAACAGCATATTAAAACTTCAAAAGAGACCACAGCTCTCTCTGTTCTGAGTCAAGCAGAAATAAGAACTGATTAATTAAGGACTCATTCATAAGACAGAAGAGGTCACTTAAGGTTAATCACTTGTTAACAGAGGGGGTGGAGCTAGGAACTAAAATTTCTATTTAAGGAGTAAACTAAAACATTTCAGAGCTTTACCAGAAAGGCTCATCCAGACTCTGCTACACTTTGCTGTGAAGGAAAGGTTAGTTTGCTGTTATTTTTTGTATTTCTGTATTGCCTTTCTATATTTTGAATACTGTAGTTTGTTTTCTTTATCTTGTGTTTTGCTTGCATTCTATTTTAAACAGCATATTAAAACTTCAAAAGAGACCACAGCTCTCTCTGTTCTGAGTCAAGCAGAAATAAGAACTGATTAATTAAGGACTCATTCATAAGACAGAAGAGGTCACTTAAGGTTAATCACTTGTTAAAAAGGGGGTGGAGCTAGGAACTAAAATTTCTATTTAAGGAGTAAACTAAAACATTTCAGAGCTTTACCAGAAAGGCTCATCCAGACTCTGCTACACTTTGCTGTGAAGGAAAGGTTAGTTTGCTGTTATTTTTTGTATTTCTGTATTGCCTTTCTATATTTTGAATACTGTAGTTTGTTTTCTTTATCTTGTGTTTTGCTTGCATTCTATTTTAAACAGCATATTAAAACTTCAAAAGAGACCACAGCTCTCTCTGTTCTGAGTCAAGCAGAAATAAGAACTGATTAATTAAGGACTCATTCATAAGACAGAAGAGGTCACTTAAGGTTAATCACTTGTTAACAGAGGGGGTGGAGCTAGGAACTAAAATTTCTATTTAAGGAGTAAACTAAAACATTTCAGAGCTTTACCAGAAAGGCTCATCCAGACTCTGCTACACTTTGCTGTGAAGGAAAGGTTAGTTTGCTGTTATTTTTGTATTTCTGTATTGCCTTTCTATATTTTGAATACTGTAGTTTGTTTTCTTTATCTTGTGTTTTGCTTGCATTCTATTTTAAACAGCATATTAAAACTTCAAAAGAGACCACAGCTCTCTCTGTTCTGAGTCAAGCAGAAATAAGAACTGATTAATTAAGGACTCATTCATAAGACAGAAGAGGTCACTTAAGGTTAATCACTTGTTAACAGAGGGGTGGAGCTAGGAACTAAAATTTCTATTTAAGGAGTAAACTAAAACATTTCAGAGCTTTACCAGAAAGGCTCATCCAGACTCTGCTACACTTTGCTGTGAAGGAAAGGTTAGTTTGCTGTTATTTTTTGTATTTCTGTATTGCCTTTCTATATTTTGAATACTGTAGTTTGTTTTCTTTATCTTGTGTTTTGCTTGCATTCTATTTTAAACAGCATATTAAAACTTCAAAAGAGACCACAGCTCTCTCTGTTCTGAGTCAAGCAGAAATAAGAACTGATTAATTAAGGACTCATTCATAAGACAGAAGAGGTCACTTAAGGTTAATCACTTGTTAACAGAGGGGGTGGAGCTAGGAACTAAAATTTCTATTTAAGGAGTAAACTAAAACATTTCAGAGCTTTACCAGAAAGGCTCATCCAGACTCTGCTACACTTTGCTGTGAAGGAAAGGTTATTTTCCTGTTATTTTTTGTATTTCTGTATTGCCTTTCTATATTTTGAATACTGTAGTTTGTTTTCTTTATCTTGTGTTTTGCTTGCATTCTATTTTAAACAGCATATTAAAACTTCAAAAGAGACCACAGCTCTCTCTGTTCTGAGTCAAGCAGAAATAAGAACTGATTAATTAAGGACTCATTCATAAGACAGAAGAGGTCACTTAAGGTTAATCACTTGTTAACAGAGGGGGTGGAGCTAGGAACTAAAATTTCTATTTAAGGAGTAAACTAAAACATTTCAGAGCTTTACCAGAAAGGCTCATCCAGACTCTGCTACACTTTGCTGTGAAGGAAAGGTTAGTTTGCTGTTATTTTTTGTATTTCTGTATTGCCTTTCTATATTTTGAATACTGTAGTTTGTTTTCTTTATCTTGTGTTTTGCTTGCATTCTATTTTAAACAGCATATTAAAACTTCAAAAGAGACTACAGCTCTCTGTTCTGAGTCAAGCGGAAATAAGAACTGATTAATTAAGGACTCATTCTTAAGACAGAAGAGGTCACTTAAGGTTAATCACTTGTTAACAGAGGGGTGGAGCTAGGAACTAAAATTTCTATTTAAGGAGTAAACTAAAACATTTCAGAGCTTTACCAGAAAGGCTCATCCAGACTCTGCTACACTTTGCTGTGAAGGAAAGGTTAGTTTGCTGTTATTTTTGTATTTCTGTATTGCCTTTCTATATTTTGAATACTGTAGTTTGTTTTCTTTATCTTGTGTTTTGCTTGCATTCTATTTTAAACAGCATATTAAAACTTCAAAAGAGACCACAGCTCTCTCTGTTCTGAGTCAAGCAGAAATAAGAACTGATTAATTAAGGACTCATTCATAAGACAGAAGAGGTCACTTAAGGTTAATCACTTGTTAACAGAGGGGGTGGAGCTAGGAACTAAAATTTCTATTTAAGGAGTAAACTAAAACATTTCAGAGCTTTACCAGAAAGGCTCATCCAGACTCTGCTACACTTTGCTGTGAAGGAAAGGTTATTTTCCTGTTATTTTTTGTATTTCTGTATTGCCTTTCTATATTTTGAATACTGTAGTTTGTTTTCTTTATCTTGTGTTTTGCTTGCATTCTATTTTAAACAGCATATTAAAACTTCAAAAGAGACCACAGCTCTCTCTGTTCTGAGTCAAGCAGAATTTTTCCCTCCCTCCCACCCATTTAAGTTGTCTTGTTAAATACCACTGTCTTTCTAGTTGCCCGCCTCTTATGTTAATCTGACCATATATCTAATTTCTCTCTACTTTCACTGGCTTATGTGAGTAATCACAAAACCATCACTTTTGAAATCCCACCCCTTCAATTATTTAAATTTATTGGCCATCCTACAGTATTTCATAGTACCAAAATACAAAAGTAACCACCCCTTTCAGTCCATCTTGCTGTTTTAAAAATAGTAACTCTCCACTAAACCTTAAGGTTTTAAACAAGTAAAACTCAAGTTACCTACTTTCATATCTAACTTCTCTAGTGCACACTGCAGAGTGCATTCTTTTCAATCTTACCTTTAAGCATCCCTGTTACTAGCACTTTCTCTAATACCTAAAAAGATCATCTCTACTTGACTCCAAGTAGACTATTCTCTATCTGTTAAACCTAGCACTTGCTCCTACAGTACTTATTACCTTGATACGGCACTCTTATAGATAGCACCCCAAAAGGCAAAACCCCATTTCTCGGTCACCCACATCCCCGGAATCTCTTTTAAAGTTTTTTGTCTAGTCCTTCTAGCATGTCGAGGGATCAGTTGCTAGTGTCCTCTCCTGCTCAGCTGGTGAACCTGGGAATATTGAGGCAATGTTACAATTGCCTCATGTACACAGACAACCCTCTCCTCCTCCCACAAAACACAAATACATGCGAGAGATGCAACTATACGGCCAAACTGGAGGCTGAGCTCTCTCAACATAGGACTGGCAAGACCAGTCAGGAGGAGAAGGTTACCACACACACTATAGACCCAGTCTCACATAGTACCATCACAACCTCAAATCATACACATAAACACACAAAGACATACTCGTGCTCTGATCAAAAATCTACCAAAACAGCAGAGGCCACCAAAGCAGACACCCAAACAACCACCACCTCAGAACACAACACCTGCAACACATAGACCTCACAGTCAGAGTGTCAAACAGTCACAGCCCTTAAGGCCAAACACAATGCCAGACACACTAGTCATTGGTGACTCCATAGTCAGACACACTGACGTCCGCTCACCAGACTGAGTAAGGAGAAGGTCACAGTAAGCTGCCTGTCGGTGCTAGAATCCGCCACATAACGCAAGCACTCAGGTCTCTCAACAGCAGGTACAAATACGACTCAGTCATTGTCCACGCTGGTGTAAACGACCTGAGACGCACCTCCTTGGACTACATGAAAAGAGACATTGAGGAGCTCTCTGATTATGTAGCCCAGGCAGGTATGACCCTGACCTTGAGCAGTATCCTACCTTCACCAAGAATGATGCCACAATACAGAGATAAGATGATCAGCTTTAACAATTGGCTTAAACTCTGGTGTCATTCAAAGGGGATCCAATGTCTGTCTGCCTGGGATGACATGCTGGACAAGCCACGCTGCCAAGGACGGCTTGCACCTGTCACCCTGGGATTCCGGATATTGGCAAAGGCTCTTGCCACCCCATAGTGCCTTTTTAGGCAAGGCTCAAATTCTAAACCTACCACCCTAGAACACAAAAAGGAAAAAACTAAGGGTAATGCTGCTCAATGCCAGAAGTCTAAATCTCAAAATGCACGCACTCGAGGCCCTTCTCAGTATGGAGAACATCGATGTCTGTGCAGTGACAGAAACCTGGTTCAAGGCTCCTGAGAGCACCCCAGCACTATCAGGTTTTACCTCTTATCATGCGTTCCGCCCCAAAATCCAGACAATACCAAGAAAGGAGGGGTATCCATATTCATCAAAGACACCCACACCTCAAGACTGGTGGCAACGCAAGATGCATCGGAGACCATCCAGGTGCAATTAACCATAGGCAAGACTGCTCTGCAAATTGTAGCATGTTACAGGCCACCCTCACAAACTCAGGAACCTCACATGGCCTTCCTGAAAACACTAGAGGGATAAATGTATCACCAAACACCATCATACTAGGTGACTTCAATTACCCTAATATAGACTGGGAACACTACTCAAGCCCAAACACCCTAGCCCAAAAGTTCCTGGAATTCATAAACTCAAATGCCATGGAACAACTAGTCACCATCCCCACAAGAGGAGAAAACATACTTGATCTCATCATCACGAACATGGGAGCACAATGTTCAACACCGGAAGTATACCCCTCACTGGTGAGATCAGATCACAAACTAATCTCGCTGGAGGTCCTCATCCCACCCCACCTGAAATAAAAAGACCACAGTAAAGAACTTCTCGAAGCCGACTTCACACTTCTAAAGACTAGTGTGGTCTCCTTTAAGGCCCCGAGCCGCGGAAAACAGTACTCAAGCCGCTGAATCACTTACAAATGCCTTCTACCAGCACCTGCAGGACTGCATGGATAAGGCAATCCCAAGCAAAACAAAGACTCTTTGTACCAAAGGCAAGCGTCCAGTCTGGTGGACCCCAGCCATAAACAAACTCTACAACAAAAGGAGGAAGCTACTACAAGATAGAGCAAAATCCTTAAAAGGTAAGACACCCTTGATCACTATAAGTAAAAAACTAAGAGCTCTCATAAAATCATCCAAAGCAAATTTTGAGAGAAAAATAGCTAAAGACTCAAAAGACAATCATAAGGCCTTCTTTAGCTATGTTAGAAACCTGGGAGGAACCTCCCAGTTATGCTCAGAACTAGTTCAAAATGATGTGAAGATTACTGATCCTACAGACATTGCCAACATACTGGCTGACAGGTTCAGTGCAAACTTCTCCCCCCCCCCAAAAGGAGAGATATCTATACCAAGCGATTGCAGCCCCCCAAACATCTCCAACGCCCAAGTGAGAACTGCTCTCTCCAAAGCAAAAACACAGCATCCATGGGACCTGATGGTGTCCCCGGCTGTGTGCTCCACGAACTCAACGAGGAATTAAACCCACAGCTAGGACAGCTGTTTAATCATAGTCTTACCTCTGGATACGCACCCAGGAGTGGCGCACTGCAACTGTGGTCCCACTTCACAAAGGCGGTGCCTCCACTGACCCTGGAAATTACCGCCCATTAGCTTGACAAGCCTTATCTGCAAAGCCATGGAGAGGATCATAATGGACCTCATAAATAAAGACATAGGAATTTGCAGACTTTGGATCCATCCCAGTTTGGCTTTGTCAAAGGCAGATCATGCCTTCTAAACTTGGTTGACTTTTTCAAACAGTCACCAAAGCCATTGATGAGGGAAAGGCAGTCCATACAGCCTACCTCGATCTGGCGAAGGCCTTCGATACAATACCCCACTCGGGTATCATTGAAAAACTCATCAGCTTAAATGTTAACCCATACATCACAAGATGGGTTGCAAACTGGCTGAGTGACAGAACCCACAGGGTCAGAGTTGCTGGCGCCATGTCAGACTCAAAGCCTGTCACAAGTGGTGTACCACAGGGCTCAGTCCTGGGCCCACTCTTGTTTGGCATCTACTTTTCCAAGTACAAGCAAACACAGGAGGGTTATGGCTGACAAAGTTTGCAGATGACTGCAAACTGGGCGCCATAGTAGAAAACACATCTGACACAGATATCCTTCAGAAGGGTCTCACAGAAACGGATAACTGGTGCCAGAGCCATGGCCTAAAGTTAAATGCCAAAAATGCATAGTCATACCCTTCGGGAAAAACAAGGTTACCCCTAGCTACCAAATAGGTGGCAATCCACTGAGCATAGAAGAAGTTATCAGGGACCTGGGGACCCAGGTTGATAGTAGTCTGTCATTCGACACCCATGTAGCTAAAGTAGTTAGGAAGACCTTCTACATTGCCCACCTTATCATGAAGGGATTCTCATCTAGATCAAGGGAGGTCATAGTCTCCCTATACTCATCACTCATCAGACCAATGATTGAGTACAATGCCCCATTCGGAATGTATCTGACCCGACACTTGCAGCAGCTGGAGAGGCCACAAAGTTCCTCACCAAAAGGATAAAGGGTCTCAAACATCTGTCCTATGCTGCCCGACTGAAAGAACTCCAGCTCTATTCAGTCGCCACCGCTTGCTCAGAGGTGACCTTTGCCTAACATACAAGGCCATGTCAAACCCAGATTTGATGAATATGCTTCACCTCAAAAAATCTAGATCCGTCAGAGCCACAAGGGCGGGAAACTTAAACCTCGACACGGCTATTAATAGGACGCGCTGGAGGGATAGATTCATCACCCAAAGACTCCCTATGCTGTGGAATAAAATCCCGGTATATGTGAGGCAGAGCACCTCGCTGGCCTTGTTCAAGAGAAATCTTGACCAATGGATGGGAGATCGCAGATATACCCCAGGGATTACCTCAGTGTCACTGCTCAACAGAGGCACAGCAAAATAATGGGTATAGTTCCCCATACTAAAGGGGTGGCGTAAGCCACAAAACTATGGGCTAGGCTTGTAAATGCCCTCGGGCAGATAGCCTAGTATGAACCTATGAACCTATGAACCTATAATATGTTCTTTTAGCTTCCTGTTACTCTTTATTTATTTATTTTATTTTTTATTTTACATTTGTTGACCAGGCTAGTCTAACTGGATACATGTCCTTTTTCAGTAGAGGCCCTATATATATATATATATATAATGTACAGCAACATGCATGTAATACTGAACAGAGGATTTCAGATAATATTGGTCACTTCACTGTTAGCACATTCTTTCAGTTCATTTTTATTTAGAGCAAGTCAAAGGTGTTTTTAAGAAAGTATCTGGTTAAAACTCTTCAAGAAAATAATCATTATATCTTGCTTACTTAGCTTACATTCTACTGCGGTGGTGGTGCTTCGGTAGCATTGTCGCCTCACAGTAAGACGTTGTCCTATTCAATTCTCAGCTAGAGCGTCTTCTGTGTGGAGACATGCGTGAATGGGCGTACCTTCGTTAAAGGTTGTGCAGCAGGGCTGGCAACTCAGCACGTAAAAATCTACTGCCAATCATTAGCAGACCGGAGTTCCGCTGTGGCGACCCCTAACCGGGAAAAGCTGAAAAACACAACAACTTAGCTTACATTCTAATTTCTTCAGAAATAAGTAACATGGAGTGAGAGGTAGAATGGAAGAAGAAGAAAAGAGAGAATTCATAGCAGATACAGTAAAGGTCTTTCCTACATAAAAACTAGTACACATTGAACAAGTAGCCATATAGACTATGTTACTATTACTGCAAGTGGTAGTACAGTTAAAGTGATAGGTTTTTCCTGTAAAAGGATGAATCATGGTTGCTACATATCAATTTGCAACAAATACAGTTTGCCTCTGCCGCCTGCCTAGAAGTTCTACCATGTAGTTAACATCACAAACCTTCCTTACTAATTTGAAGGGTGCCTCCCAAGCTGCCTGCAACTTATTGTGCTTGACAGGAATGAGAACCATAACCTGCTGCCCCACAGCATACTTTCTGGCTTGAGCATTCCTGTCATACCAGACCTTTTTCTGCTGTTGGGTTTCTCAGGTTCTCCTGGGCCAAGCCCATGAGTTCTGTGAGCCTTGTCCTGAGGTTTAGGACATATGCCACAACAGACTCCTTGTGGGATTCACACTCACCCTCCCACTCATCACAAATCAAATCTAGAGGTCCCCTCACCCTATGGCCATACATCAACTGAAAGGGTGAAAACCAGTGAATTCCTGGAGTACCTCTCTGTAAGCAAGCAACAGATGGGCAAATGTTTGTTCCACTTTTTCTTAAACTAGCCTGCAAATGCCCATAACATGGTCTTTAGTGTATAGTTTAACCTCTCCACCAGACCATTAGTCTGGGGGTGGTAGGGGTGGTCTTAAGGTGCTTGACCCCTCAGCACTCCCACAGAGAATCCAGCAGGTCTGACATGAAATTGACACCTCTGTCAGTCACTGTTTCTCTTGGGAAATCTACCCTGCTGAAAACCTCTAGCAAAGCATTTGCCACCTTCTCTGCCTTGATGGATGACAGATCCACCAGTTCAGGGTATCAAGTAGCATAATCTACTACCACTAGGATATACTTCACTGTGGAACTTGGTGTACTCAGAGGATCCACAATATCCACAGCTACCCTCTGAAATTGCTCCTCAATCACAAGGAAAGGCACTAGAGGAGTTTTGACCTTGTCCCCTGCCTTGCCTACTTTTTGGCACTGCTTACAGGTTCTACAGTACCCTGTCACATCTCTTCCAATCCCAGGCCAATAATAATTCTACATAATATGTCTCTTGGTATGCTTTATGCCCATATGACCTGCAAAGGGAATGTCATGGGGTATGGCTAGAAGCTTCAGATGGTAGGTTCTGGGCACAACCAACTGCTGTATTCTCTCACCCTTTAGCCCTCCCTCGGTGGTCCATTCTCTATACAGTAACCCTTTATTTGAGTATACGGAATCCCCTTTTCCTTGAGAATCAGATGCCTCCCTAGCTACCTCCCACAGGCCTTGTAATGTAGGTTCTCAAAGCTGAGCCTGTCTAAACTCTCTCTTTGTAACCCTTCCCAGCTCCCTTTCCGTAGAAAGTCTGATATCCTCTGACAGCAGTGCCTCACTGTCATTCTGGGTACTACTACTCACCTCTGCCATTGCAGTCACTGTGTCTAAGGAACATCAGTAACCACCAGCAGCTGTGGCTTACCTTCAGTCTCACTGCTACAGGGGCTACAGGGTAGATCCCTCCCTGAAGAAGCCACCTCACCAGTCCTGACTTCAAGTTTGCAGTCTGCTTGGGTCCCCCCACAGGCTACCAGACCCACATGCCTATCTCCAAGCCTGACTGCATGTAACTGCATGTACATGAGGTACAACATTATCAAAATCATTCCCTATCAGGACATCTGCAGGAATATCCTCAAACACACCTACTTGCTTGCTTCCTTTTCCACCCTCACCATCAAGGGGAACCCTTGCTAAAGATATTTGGAATGGGGTCCCTCCTAAAGTTCTAACTAGAGTAGACTGCCCCAGCAAGTAGTGCTCCTCTTTAACCATTGCAGGCTTCACAAAGGTTGGGTCAGAGGCTGTGTATCTCTTAGCAGTGGCCTCTTTACTATCTACTAAGATAGGATATAACCTCTTATGGTAGTTTGGTACCCTTGTTGTCTTTAGCAACTTACCACTGGCATTCTGTTATTCCCACTTGTGGGCTCCCCCACATTTTGTTCCCCACTTTGCATCTGTGGACATATATATGCTACATGGCCCCAGTGGTTACATTTAAAACATTTAACCATTGATTCTGGTTATGTACCTGAACTAGTGGCTTTCCCTGTTACTGGCAGACTCTGTTGGGGGTAGTTTAGGCTGCCCACCATGGGTTCCCTTATACCGATGTGCAGCAACACCCTGCTTGCTAGGTATAGGTCTCCTTTTTCTCCAGCTCATCTGCAGAGTTGCATTCCCTATCTGCCAACCACATTCTCATGTCCCCAGGCAAAGTGCTGAGGGCTTGTTCCCTCACCAAAATGTCTGCCAGCTTTTCAAAAGTAGTGGCCCGAAACCCATTCACCCACCTATGAAAATAAGTGTTTAGTTCAGCAGTGTAACCACAACTGTGGGCAGTACAGAGATATCAAACTCCTGTCACATTGCATGAAAGTTCTGGAGAGGGTGATTGATAAACGGATACACAGAGTAGTAGAATGTATGCAGCAGGTGAGCAGTTTGGATTCAGATCAGGATGCAACACAACTAACCTGATGTTTGCAATCAGACAGATAATCGAGAAGAAGCCAGAGATGAGGAAAGATTCCAACTGGGCATTCCTAGACTTGGAGAAAGCATATGAAAAGGTCCCAGGAAAGCTGACTTGGGCAGTAGTGTTGTGGTTCGAAGTCCCAGAAACATTGGTAGAATTAGTGCAGGCTATGTACAAGGACCCAATGACTCAAGTATGAACAGTGGTCTCACAGAGGGGTTCCCAGTGGGAGTGGGTGTGCACCAGTGTTCAGCTCTGATCCCACTGCTGTTCAGACTTGTGATGGGCTACATTAGCAAACAGGTTAGAGGGGACAGATCAACAAAGTTGCTGTTTGCAGACGATGTGGCATTACAGGCAGAGTCTGAGCATGAACTTCAGCAAAGGATAGGAGGATGGTGTGTGAGGGTGTGTGTGTGTATGTATACATTCTGTCATAGACCAGTACCCTGTCCGCTCCAGGATTAAGCTTCTCAGCTTTATACATGTTCAGTTCAAGGACTGGATCTGGCTTTCCTCTGACCATGAAACGGATAAAGTGGATATTGGAAAAATGTAAGTGCTTGCATTTGTAGTAGAATTACTAGTAAAATTCTAAGACTGCTGCTTTGAAGGATAGGTCATGGGATTAATATATGTAACAAAAGCAAGCTGCTAAACTATTAAAGTCTATCTTTAGCAAGTACAAGCAAAATATATCAAAGTATTTAGGCCTTTCCTTATCTACAGTGTATTTTCTCTGTATCTAAAGACAATTTCTAAGGCAGCTGCAGGCCACTCTAGCAGCGTATTCAGAATAAATGATTGCTTTGCCACAAGGAGTAGCTGTACCTTAACATTGGGCAGTATGGAGGGTTGTGATTCTGAAACCTAAGTTTGCTGAATAAAAGCAGCTTGTAGCATAGCAAATGTTACTTATTATTCATAAGTCCTTGCGTTGATATCAGTGGTTCGCAATTAATATTGTGTATCGTATTAGGCAGAGCCCCTCACTGACTCTCTTCAAGAGAAATCTTGATGAGTGGATGGGAGATCGTAAGTTTACCCCAGGGGTCACATCTGTGTCACTGCTAGACAGGGGCACAGTAAACTAATTCTATTATATAAGGGGACCTTCATTGTGTCACTGCTAGACAGAGGCACAGTATTCTAATTTTATTCTGTACATTTTTGTACCACTTCATGGGGTGGCAAAAGCCACATCACTATGGCTAGGCTTACAAATACCCTAGGGCAGATAGCCTAGTACTATACTATGAAACTATGAAACTATAATCTGAACCAAAAGTCAGGCTACTGTACCACTCAGAATAGTACACCAAGAAACACTGTTTTCCAGATTTGTACATATAGTACACTGTGAAGGAATCTATTTCATTAATGTGGCTTCTGATTGCACCTAAAAGAAAAATCTGCAACAACTTGTAATAAAATAAATATACTAGTTCCACATTTACAGATTAGTTTGGTGCTGCTCCCGCTGACATCATAGGAGCATCAGGTTACAAGGTCTGATGGTTTGCTGAGTGAGGGTTAACTACTAAAATGCTTTTTTGCATGACATAGCATGCTGACCGACTTATTCATGGTGCTACAAAACCTCATCTGAATCATAGAAATTATGTAGCCTAGTGAAAGCCTTTTTCAATCTATCACTCTTAGTCTCTGAATCTAGAACCAGGCCATTAACATTATATTTTATTCTGGTAGAAACAAAGTAGCTATCTGTGAGACCAGTGGGAAGAATTTCCATCTGAAATGTGGGAATGACGTTAAGTGCTAACAGTGTCTGTGCAAAGACACAGAAAGTGGGATTGTAGAAAAGGGAAATGTGACAAGTCACAGATGTAGTAGAGTTTATCTTGAGTTCAGATATTTGAATTTGAGAAAAAAAATTACTAGAAATGTCTAAAATGGACTGTCTAAAAAGGTACTTTGAGTGAGATATTTTTAATGTCTGATTAGAAGAGCTCTCAGCATTGTCCCTTTAAAGGGGCACTATCACCATTCAAAGTACAGTTCCCTGCCTCAGACCGAAATGTAAAGGTTGCCACCCCTTTAGTTAACTACTTTCCACTTTGTGACATCATCGTCTAATCCTACTCATATATCACCTTACTTTGCTTACCTTGTCCCATTCCTGTTATGGTTCCCCACAGCAAAGTGAAAGGTAGTTGCTCTCTCTAGTTCCTACATTGTTATAGTTGTTGTTGTTGTGTGTTTCAGCTTTTCCCAGTTAGGGGTCACCACAGCAGAACTCCGGTCCACTAATGATTGGTAGTTGATTTTTACGTGCCGAGTTACCAGCCCTGACGCACAACCTTCAACGAAGGTACGCTCATTCACACATATCTCCACGCAGAAGATGCTCTAGCTGAGAATCAAACCGGACAGCGTCTTACTGTTATAGTAACATCTTAAAAAAAAATACTAGCTACTTGCATTAATTACCTAGAGCAGGCGACAAAAGTGCTTTAGCCCAGATGGGAGCAAAGACTCCAGATCTCAGCTGAGATGTTAATGGCAGCAAACACTTCCTATATTCATGGCAATTTTTTTCTACTTCAGAGGTTTTACACAGATACATTCATGTGCACTGGTAACAATGCACGTTATCCGCAGTCATCTATTTTTATTTTTTATCAGATTTCACTAATAAAGTGGATAGGAGTTAGTTTGCTTGTGAGCTACAGCAGTAAGTCCTGGAACTATATAAAGTAAGTGTTTGCAGATCAGTTATATAGAGGGTACAAGATTAGTGATTGGAGGCACCTGATAATCAGGGACAGTTTTTCTCCTGCAGAAATTTTGAATTGACAGTGGTCCCGATATATGTGGACAGCAACAATCCATTCATTTTTTTTCCTTTCATTGAGTAATTAGTGCTCAGAATGAAGATTGCAGTGAGCATTCCTCTCAGTTGTACCTGCATTTGCAAAACGTCCGAGCATCCCTGATTTTGCCTTATTGTTTTGCCTTCTCCCTCCTAAAGCTTTTGATTTTCAGCCACACATTACTGTTTTATGTCTTATTATTCAGAAGCTTAATTGTGATGCAAAACCTGTTATACTACAAATGTTTTGAGTGACTTGGAGGAAGTATTTACCTACAGCAGAATAGGAATTGGAGAATGCCAGGTCACCAATCATATATATATATTTTTTACCCGTTGCCATTTACAACCCATGATCTGTAGATACAAGCAATCATTTAACTGGCATTCCATTTAGGTACACGATTTAAGGGTTTGCTTGTTTGTAAATGCCAATTTGTTAAAAAGAAAAAAAAAACAGTAAGGATCGCAAATCCAGCATTCTGTGACCTATAACAGGAGGTGATTTCAGGGCTTGCTGTTTTGCTAGTTACCAAATACCACTTTGACCATTGTGTTCTTTTATTCCACTTGTGGTTTTACTTTTTTATTGTTTATGTGTGTGTGTGTGTCTCAATAAGATCATCACTCGCAGCAACTGCTTCAAAGAAAAACACAGAGGAGTGAAGTTTAAAGCAGGAAGTAATATCAGATTCTGGCTTCATAGTTAAAAAAAAAAAAAAAAACAGAATGGAAAAAAGTGTTAAGGCACATCACCAGAGAAAACTTAATTATCTTCATCTTATGGTACGACCATGATTAAGACATAGCAAGTAATTCTGGTAAGGAGCTAAGTATTATGAAACATTACTGTTCAACATTTCTCCAGTCACCTGCCGCTTGCAATAATGACGCTGTTGCGGTTCCGTCTTTCCGTAATTGCAGTAAAAGCTTTTAATTTGTTTTATGGTTCTGTCTTTTTTTTCTATAACTTCAGTTAAAAAATGATTTCAGGCACTGTGGTTTGCCATACTACTTCAGTAAGAACACATTATTTCAAATGGGAGGGGATTGTGGGCAGCATAATAATGGATGTGGAATGGAAAATGATGAACAAGTGTGCAAGTATCCATCAGTATAGGAATATACATAATTTATGTTGCTTTATTATTATGGTATTACCAATAACTGGGATGAAAAAAGATTTAAACTGTTGTTACTGCTTTCTTTGTGATATATTGCCTATCTGAACATTGGCTCTATGAAGTATGCCTCTCAACTGTCCAGATTTTTGCCTCCGATTTTTGGTCTGGTCCTCATAAAATTTTATGATTTTCTGTCAAATTACTGGGATGATTTGAGGAATGAAGTCACTACATAATGATATAAGTTTGTCTTTCAGACTGTTATTGTAGCAACTTTCTAAGAGCAGTATTTAAAATCTGTCCCTGTTTTGGGCCTTTGTCTCCCATTCTGTCAGGCTTTGTCCAGATTTTATCCAGTAAGAGGTTGTGAGGTATTTGCATTACCTAAGATGATCAGATAAGTTAGGGTTCCACTCCATTTTCAGAAATTTTAATTTTATTTTTCATTTATTAATCAGTTAAGTAATATGGCCATGGTGCACTCTTCATTCACAATGCAGTGCATAATGGTGAGAATTACATTAAATTTATTAAAATATATATATATATGCATACTTTACAGTAAGCAATCGATCAGTATGTTTATTTTTTTTGGGTTGGGGATGGTGCAGCCAAAGAATCAGTGTACTAACTTGGTAAACAAACTAAATAAATAAACACACGCGCACACACACACACACACACACACACACACACACACACACACACACAATGGCAGTAGGTGCAGTATAGATGTCAAGAAAGAGACCACAGATAAATATTGAACACCACTGAGCAACTGTGCTGCTGTCCATGGTTAGCTTAAATCCTTCAATTCTTCCCAACTAACACATTATTTAATAAAGACATGCAGGTAGGTGTGAGTGCGTGTATGTGCCTTCTGTAAAGGCTGGTTGCCAGGCTGGCAACTCGTCACTGTAAAAACTCCACTGCCAATCAATCTGCGGACCAGCGATCCACTGTGGCAGTCCCTAACTAGAGAAGCCGAAAGACTTTTCTTTAAACTTCTCCATTCTTTTCTTTCATATGTCATCATCAACATCATCATCAGCCACCTTTTTCCCATTTTTTGTACATGGGGTCGGGGTATCATGTTAACTGTTGCCATCTCTCTCGATTCAATGCCACACTCCTGCCTTCTTCAACACTCATGCCTGACTGTCACAGATCTTCTTTCATATAGTGCATCCACCTCTTTGCTGGATGTCCTTGTTTCATCTTATCTTCTTCCTGTCTGTGCCAAATCTTCTTCACCAGATTGTCTTTTGTTTTTCTGCACATGTCCAAACAACTGTAATCTGTTCTCTTTTATCTTTTCTGGAATTGGAGCTACTTTGGCTTTTGCTCTTATGTCCTCATTTCCCACAGTGTGCATCCTACCACCCTTCTCAACCACTTCATTTCCATTACCTCTAGCTTCTTCATCTGCTCTGCCATTATAGCCAGGTTTCTGTACCATACAGTAGTACTGGTCACACCACTGTCTTGTATACCTTACGTTTTAGCTTCTTTGGCATTCTTCTGTCACAGACTGCACCTGAGATTCTATGAGATGAAATGGATTGCAGAGTTACAAGCTCATCCACTCCCTGGACTCAATCCCAATTTACCTTTGAAACCAGATCTTAAAGGAAGGAGATTAAGAAGAAGATGCTGATTAGTTAATAACAGAACAGTGTCCCTGACCTGAATTTTTGATTGGTTGTTAGTTACTCATTCATTCATTTAGCATGGTACACCTCTGCAACTGAGTTCTAAAAGGAAGAGCCTTTTTAAAATCTTTTGATTGGTTAATTTTTAAATTGAATGAATAATCTAAATCTAAATTACGTATTTAACCTTGTCAGGCTTTGAAAATGGTAGATCTGGGGAAGGGTTGGTATTACCCAAAAGTGCTTGTCTCTTGTTTTATCTTTTTCATTTTATTTTGCTTTATTACGGTTTTGTTGGATGCCTTACGGCCTGGTGACTGCATCAGTTTTTTGTTTGCTGTGGTTGTACATTTTCTGGTGCAGATCTTTATCTATCGTACCTTACTTTTTTGGGATTTTACATTGTCTGTATATATTTTATATATATATATATATATATATATATATATATATATATATATATATATATATATATGCACACACGCGCACACACGTGTGTGTGTGTGTGTGTGTGTGTGTGTGTGTGTGTGTGTGTGTGTGTGTGTGTGTGTGTGTGTGTGTGTGTGTGTGTGTGTGTGTGTGTGTGTGTGTGTGTGTGTGTGTGTGTGTGTGTGAGTGTGTGTGTTTGTGTGTGTGTGTGTTTGTGTGTGTGTGTTTGTACTGACAATCACACATGGATATATATATATATATATATATATATATATATATATATATATATATATATAGGTTCATGGGTTCATACTAGGCTATCTGCCCTAGGGCATTTATAAGCCTAGCCAGAGTGTGTTTGGCTTTCGCCACCCATTTTAAATTAATTTTGCTATGCCCTTTTTCGAGGTTAGTATACTGTGCCTCTGTCTAACAGTGACACAGAAGTGATACCCAGGGTAAACCTATGATCTCCCATCCACTCATCAAGATTCCTCTTGAAGAGAGTCAATGAGGGACTCTGCCTAACCTGGACTGGGATTTTATTCCAGAGTGAAGGGAGCCTCTGGGTTATGAATCTGTTCCTCCAGCATGTCCTATTTATTTCAGTGCTGAGGTTCAAGTCTCGAGCGTGTAGCTCGATGGGATTTGGATTTTCTGAGGTGCAGCATGTCCATTAATTCCGGGTTGGATATGGCTTTATACGTCAGGCACAGATCGCCTCTGAGCAGGCGGTATGCCACTGAGTAGAGCTGGAGTTTCTTTAACCGGGCAGCATATGGCATCTGTTTGAGCCCTATGATCCTCTTAGTGAGGTACTTTTGGGGTCTTTCCAGTTGCTGCAGGTGTCTGGTAAGGTACATCCCAAAAGGGGCATTGTACTCAATTATGGGCCTGATGAGGGATGAGTAAAGAGGCACGATGACCTCCCCTGATCTAGATGTGAATCCCTTCATGATTAGGTGGGCTATATAAAATGTTTTTCTAACAACTTTGGCCACGTGGTTGTCAAATGAGAGATTTCTATCAACTTGGGATCCCAGGTCCCTAATTACTTCTTCTGCACTTAATGGATTACCACCTATGTGGTAATTTGTGGGCACTTTGTTTTTGCCAAAGTGGATGACTATACACTTTTTGGTGTTTAGCTTGAGGCCATGGCTCTGGCACCAGTTTGTTTCTATGAGGCCCTTTTGGAGGATGCTTGTGTCAGCTGGAGAGTCAATTATGGCACCCAGTTTGCAGTCATCTGCGAACTTAGTCAGCCACAGTCCTTCCGTGTTGGCCTGTACCTCCGAGAAATATATACCGAACAAGAGAGGTCCCAGGACTGAGCCTTGTGGGACGCCACTTGTAACTGGTTTGGAGTCTGACATGGCTCCAGCAATTCTAACCATGTGGGTTCTGTCCTTGAGCCAGTTTGCAACCCATCTAGTGAGATAGGGGTTTATATTTAAGCTGCTGAGCTTATCTATAATGCCCAAGTGGGGTATTGTATCGAAGGCTTTTGCGAGGTCCAGGTAGGCTGTGTGGACCACCTTCCCCTCATCAATGGCCTTGGTGACTGTTTCAAAATAATCAACCAGGTTGAAGAGGCAGGATCTGCCCTTAACAAAGCCGAACTGGGTAGGATCCAGTGTCTGTAGGTCCCCAATATCTTTATTTATGAGGTCCATGATGATCCTTTCCATAGCTTTGCAGACCAAGCTAGTCAGGCTTATGGGGCGATAGTTTCCAGGATCCGTTGAGGCACCACCTTTGTGGATAGGGACCACTGTTGCTGTACGCCACTCTTTGGGTACATATCCTGTAGTAAGGCTGTGATTGAACAGTAGTTTTATGTTTGGGTTTACCTCTTCTTGGAGTTCATGTAGGACACAGCCCAGGACACCTTCTGGTCCCATTGATGCTGTGTTTTTTGCTTTGGAGAGGACAGCTCTTACCTGAGCATCTGAGATGTCAGGGGGGCAGCACTCTGCTGGGATAAATATTTGCCCTTTTGGTGGGGAGGGGGGGAGAAGTTTGCGCTGAACCTGTTAGCTAGGATGTTGGCAATGTCTGTGGGTTTGGTGTATTTTTTGTCATTTTCGACTAATTCTGAGCATATCTGGGAATTCCCACCCAGGTTCCTAACATAACTAAAGAAAGCCTTGTGATTATCCTTAGTGTCCTGTGCAATTTTTCTCTCGAAGCTGGCCTTAGACGATTTTATGAGTGCCCGTAGTTTTTTGCTAATACTGATCAGAGATGCCTTCCCTTTTTGGGATTTTGCTCTATGATGTAGTAGCTTCCTCCTTCTATTGTATAGTTTGTTTATGGCTGGGGTCCACCAGACAGGATGTCTGCCTTTGGAGGATTGGGTCTTGGTTTTATTTGGGATTGCATGATCCATGCATTCCTGAAGGTGTTCATAGAGTGTGTTTATAAAGGATTCTGCGGTCTGGGCCGTATTTTCCACAGGCCCGGGGGCTTTGAAGGATTCCAACTCGGATTTGAGGAGTGTGAAATTTGCTTTAGAGAAGTTTTTCATTGTGTTTTTTAGGGCAGGGGGTGGAGTCGGGATGTGAATATCCAGTGAGATTAGTTTATGGTCTGATCTTACCAGTGAGGGATACACTTCTGGTCTGGAGCATAGAGTCCCCATGTTGGTGATGATCAGGTCCAGTATGTTTTCCCCTGTTGTGGGAGTGGTAACAAGTTGCTCCATAGCATTTGAGTTTATAAATTCTAGGAACCTTTGGGCTAGGGTGTTGGAGCTAGAGTAATGCTCCCAGTCTATGTTTGGGTAGTTGAAGTCGCCCAATATAATGGTGTTTGGAGAGACCTTCATATTTTCCAGTGTTCTCAGGAAGGCCGAGTGGGGTTCCTGGGTTTGGGAGGGTGGTCTGTAGCAGGCTATAAACTGGAAGGCAGTTTTACCCACTGTTAGTTGCACATGGATAGTCTCTGATGCTTCGTGCTGTGCCACCAACCTGGAGGTGTGGGTATCTTTGACGAATATTGATACTCCCCCTCCTTTTGAGGTACGGTCCAAGTTTTGGGGCCAAAAAGCATGGTATGAGGTATAACCTGGTCATGCTGGGGTGCTCTCGGGAGCCTTGAACCAGGTTTCTGTTACTGCACAGATATCGATGTTCTCCATGCTAAGGAGAGTTTTGATTGCGTGCATCTTGAGGTTTAGACTTCTGGCATTGAGTAGCATTACTCTTAGTTTCTTATCCCTTGTGATACCTATGGAGGTGGGTTTGTCTTTTGAGCCTTGCCTAAAAAAGGCACTATGGGGGTAGCAAGAGCCTTTGCCAATATCCGAAAGCCCAGGGGTGACAGGTGCAAGCCGTCCCTAGTGAAGCATCGTGGCTTGTCGAGCATGTCATCCCACGCTGACAGGCATTGGATCCCCTTTGAATGACAGCAATACTTAAGCCAATTGTTGAAATTGATCATCTTGTCTTCATATTGTGGCATCATTCTTGGTGAGGGTAAGATGCTACTCAAGGTCAGGGTCATACCGGCCTGGGCTACATGCTCAGAGAGCTCCTCTATGTCTCTTTTCATGTAGTCCAGGGAGGTACATCTCAGGTCATTCAGACCAGCATGGACAATGACTGAGTCATATTTGTACTTGCCTTGGAGTGACCTGAGTGCTTGTGTTATATGGCTGATCCTAGCGCCCGACAGGCAGCTCATCATGACCTTCTCCTTGTTTAGCCTTGTGAGCGGGACGTCAGTGTGCCTGACGATAGAGTCACCTATTACAAGTGTATCAGGTGTGTTGTTTAGCCTTAAGGGCTGTGACTGTTCGGCACACTGGCTTTGTGAGCTATGTGTTGCACGTGTTTTGTTTTGGGGTAGCGGTTGCTTGGGTGTCTGCTTTGGAGGTCTCTGCTGCTTAGGCAGATTTTTATTTAGAGCCTCCGAGTATGTTTTTGTGTGTTTATGTGTTTGGTTTGCTGTCGTGGTAGGTCTATGTGAGAATGGAATTGTAGTGAGTGTGGTTTCCTTCTCCTCCTGACTGGTTTCACCAGTACTGAGTTGAGAAAGCTTAGCCTCCAATATGGCTCTATGGTTGCATCTCTCACATGTGTTGGAATTTGTTGGGAGGAGGAGCGGGTTGTCTGTGTACATGAGGCAGTTGTAACATTGCCTCAAGATTCCCAGATTCACCAGCTGGACCGGAGAGGAGATTGACAACTGACCTTTGGACATGCTAGAATAGTATTGGGAATTCCTTTATAATTGAAAATAAAGGGCCAATGGGGAACGAGGTACTCAAGGGGAGTTTGTGAGGGTGTAGTGCTTTTAATATTTTAGTGCTGACTTATATAATTGCTTTAGTGAGCAAGTGCCAGGTAACTTAAATGCAATGTGTTACAGGTAACTTAAATGCAAAAATGACAAACAGTAACTTTCTTTCAAGTGAAACAAGGAAATAAGTACAGTAAGCAATGCAGATATTACTAGGGATCCACAGAAGCGCTGAAAAGCTGCGTTTTAGGTGGAATTAGCGTTTCAGGGAAATAACAAGCAAACAAAAAAGCAGCATACAAATAAAGCTAGATTCAGCAGGCCTGGATCTAGTCTATGCTACAGCAAACAAGGTGTACCAATTTCAGTAAGAAACAGTTCAAATATGCAGGCATTATAAGCCTTTAACCAGAAATTCCCAGCTCAGAAGGGCAAAGTCCAGCCTCTCCTCCCACAAGAGTGCAGACCACAAACCTTCATAATGTAAAATAACTGGCCTGAAGCCCAAGTGCTTAAACCAGAACTAATACACTTTTAGAATAACAGACACTGAGCCCTCAATCAGCAGTTCACAACTTAGAAGGATGTAAGCTACCTGTCCTGCCACCACAGTGCAGGCCACAAACCTTCCTAATGTAAAACAACTGGTCTGAAGCCCAAGTGCTTAATCCAAAAGACTTAGAATGATAGCTACACTTTAATCAAGTTACTACCAAGCAGTAATAAATACAATTGAATACTTTAAAGAATGCCTGGAGTAGTGCTCAAGTTATACAAACAAAGCTAGATTCAGCAGGCCTGGATCTAGTCTATGCTACAGCAAACAAGGTGTACCAATTTCAGTAAGAAGCAGTTCAAATATGCAGGCACTATAAGCCTTTAACCAGAAATTCTCAGCTCAGAAGGGCAGAGTCCAGCCTCTCCTCCCACAAGAGTGCATACCACGAACCCTTTTAATGTAAAATAACTGTCCTGAAGCCCAAGTGCTTAAACCAGAATTAATACATTTTTAGAATAACAGACACTGAGCCCTCAATCAGCAGTTCCCAACTTAGAAGGATGTAAGCTACCTGTTCTGCCACTACAGTGCAGACCACAAACCTTCTTAATGTAAAACAACTGGCGTGAAGCCCAAGTGCTTAAACCAGAATTAATACACTTTTAGAATAACAGACACTGAGCCCTCAATCAGCATTTCCCAACTTAGAAGGATGTAATGTACCTGTCCTGCCACCACAGTGTAGGCCACAAACCTTCCTAATGTAAAACAACTGGTCTGAAGCCCAAGTGCTTAATCCAAAAGACTTAGAATGATAGCTACATTTTAATCAAGTTACTACCAAGCAGTAATAAATACAATTGAATACTTTAAAGAATGCCTGGATTAGTGCTCAGGTTATACAAACAAAGCTAGATTCAGCAGGCCTGGATCTAGTATATGCTACAGCAAGCAAGGTGTACCAGTTTCAGTAAGAAGCAGTTTAGATATGCAGGCACTATAAGCCTTTAACCAGAAATTCCCAGCTAGAAGGGCAGAGTCCAGCCTCTCCTCCCACAAGAGTGCAGACCATGAACCCTTTTAGTGTAAAATAACTGGCCTGAAGCCCAAGTGCTTAAAACAGAATTAATACACTTTTAGAATAACAAACACTGAGCCCTCAATCAGCAGTTCCCAACTTAGAAGGATGTAAGCTACCTGTCCTGCCACCTCAATGCAGACCACAAACCTTCCTAATGTAAAACAACTGGTCTGAAGCCCAAGTGCTTAAAGTAAAAGGCTTAGAATGAGTTACACCGAGCAGTAATAAATACAATTGAGTACTTTTAAGATGATGCAAAAGCAAAATAAAGTAGGAAGAAACACAAATACAGTAAAAGCAGATTTTTTTTTTTTGAGTGAGCAAATAAGATGGGCCCAGGAGTTACAGGTCAGAAACAAGTGCAAATGCAGGCCTTCAAATCAGAAAGTTGAGAGAGATGGAAGACCGCCCAAATGGCCAATAACTACAAACTCTGGGCCAGAACCACTCCTTATGTGGTAGACAGGTTACCTAGTGCTTACCACTCCCACTGATAAGCTAGAAGGCTTCCCTCCAACACAGAAAGGCTTGGGGGCTCAGAAGCTTACAAATAGTCCTGGATACAGCAAATCTATATCTGGAACACTAATTACAGGAAAGGTAGGAAACAGGCTTACAATTTTTTTTTTTCAGAAAAGTAGCAAAAACAGTAGTAAAAGCAATTCGAATGCAGTGCAAGCTGGCACACTTGAGTATGTAGCAATATTAGTCCACACACAGTTTGAAAAAATGTAATTAAATTAAAAAGGACTAAAAGCAAGTGCAGAAAGGGTTTATTAGGTAGAATGTGGTAAAGAGATGGGACTGGGGGAGTGTCCTAGATCAAATCTACAGTGGGGCGAGCACTGCAAAAGCCACCAAATTTAAACTGCTACCAGAACAGGGAAGGGGGTGGGGAAAAGTTTCAACAGAGATGTGAGGAATCAGAGTGCAAATTATAAAACCCAAAAAATATATACTGATCTCTGTATATTTGCAGAACACTAAGACAACAGATATCTAAGCAACAATTTAGCTCTATAATACAAAATAATACAGAAAAATATACTCAGCTCTATATATTTACAGATAGTCTTGTAAGGCTGTTCCACTTTAAATGCAGACTGCTGCTACTAACAGTTCAAATTAAGGGAACCTTGAGTTAACAACACACAAGCAATAGAAACCACAATGGGGGGGGGAGTTTCAACAGAGATGTGAGGAGTCAGAGTGCAAATTATAAAACCCAAAAAATATATACTGATCTCTGTATATTTGCAGAACACTAAGACAACAGATATCTAAGCAACAATTTAGCTCTATAATACAGAATAACACAGAAAAATATACTCAGCTCTATATATTTGCAGATAGTCTTGTAAGGCTGTTCCACTTTAAATGCAGACTGCTGCTATTATATATACATAGATACATATATATATATATATATATATATATATATATATAAAATGTGTGTGTGTGTGTGTGTGTGTGTGTGTGTGTGTGTGTGTGTGTGTGTGTGTGTGTGTGTGTGTGTGTGTGTCCTTGTATTGACAATCTGGTCCAGGGAGGTTGTTTGCAAAATCCAGGGGTGTCTGTGCTGTATGTTTAGTTTCATATGTGATTCCCAGTTAATAGTGGGGAATTAAAGTCACCCATAAATATCATATTAGTTTGGATGGTAAGTGTTACCAGTAAGTTTGAATATTTGTTATGGGTTTCCTTGGTCGTAGAGGGGGACCTATAGCTTTCAAGGAAGTGGTATTGGATTTTGCCTATGGTGATTTGAATGTGGAGACACTCAAAGCCTTGACGTATACTTATTTTTGATGTAAATCGAGACACCTCCACCTTTAGTCCCCGTCTGTGTAGTAGCTTGTCAAAAGGTGTAGAAGACATTACTCCTTTGCACTGTCGGTGTACTCTACACAACTTTAAACTATATCTCAGTGACTGCACAGATGTCAGCATTCTCTAGGGTAAAGAGAGCTTCTAGGGGGTGAGGGTTTTGTTTAAACTTCTAGCATTGAGCAGTAACACCTTTAGATTTTCTTGGTTTTGATTTGTTATTTCGGAAGTACTTTCAGTTTGGCATTACCTAAAAAAAGCACTATGTGGGGAAGACAATTTTTTAACTAATATTTGAAAGCCTAGAAGGGAAAGGTACAGACCATCCCTGGCAAAGTGGCATGATCTGTTAACCATTTCCTTCCATGCTGACAAGTATTGCATCCCCTTAAAATGACACCAGAAAGCAAGTCAATTACTGAAGTTGTTCATCTTTTCTTCGTATTGTGGCATCATCCTTGGAGAAGATAACATGCTGCTTAATGCTTTTCTCATACCAGCCGGAGGCACAAATTCCAAGAGCTCCCAGATGTCCCTCTTGGTATCGTCTAGGGACATGCATCTCAGGTCATTTACACTCACTTGGATTATGACTGAGTCATATTGATACTTGTGGTCCAAAGACCTGAGGGTGTTCATTATGTGGTGGATCCTGGCCTCTGATAAGCAACCATCCATGACTATCTCCTTACTCAGCCTGGTGAGAGGGACATCAGTGTATATCACTATGTGGCCTCCATTGACTAGAATGTTAGATTCTGTGATGGCTTGTCTTATGGGGTTAAAAGTAGAGGCTCCATGAGATGTGGCTGTATGTGTTGATGTGGGTGTTTTTTTGAAAGAGTGCATTCAGGATTGCTGAGGGAGTTAGTTATGTGCACTTCACCTGGGAGGTCTTTGGGTTTATGCAGGTTATGTGCACTTCACCTAGAAGGTTTTTGGGTTTAGGTAGGTCACATGTAAATGCCTCAGCATATGTGGGACTGTGTGTCTGCTTTCAATTTTGTGTGATCAGCACAGTGTGTGTACTACTGACAGTCTTATTGAAATTAGGAGTGCTTTTATGTGAGACTTTTGCCTCCAGTGACATTGTATAAATATATCTCACACATACCATATCAGTCTATTTAAGAATTAACTGGTTATCTGTAAATAAAAGAAAAGCCTCAGTCAAAAGCCTGATTAAGTCGGCTCATGTAGTGATTTCCACTGAACCTGAAAACCACAGGCTAACCAATACCATTCTGTGTACCAAGCATTAATTGCCAAGAAAAAGCCTGATTAAGATGGCTCTTAGAAATAAGGCCAAAAACACATTAATAAAGATAAAAGAGACTTCTACTATAATCCGCCCTCTGCCATGACATCCAACCCCCCCCCAAAATTCTGGAACTCAATAAACCAAATTCTACACCCTGGTACTCCTAGCTCCCCTAATCTGTATCCATATCAAACTCTACTTGACACTGCCTCGTCCTTCAATGTCTATTTCATAGACTCTATATCTAAACTACTAACTCCAAACCCCAACATATCTACACAAAGTAATATTTCTATGAATGTAGAATCTGTACATAACTTAAACT
The DNA here is from genome assembly GCF_019279795.1 of Protopterus annectens. Classification (NCBI taxonomy): domain Eukaryota; kingdom Metazoa; phylum Chordata; order Ceratodontiformes; family Protopteridae; genus Protopterus; species Protopterus annectens. The sequence continues at coordinate 1,666,616,090 of NC_056744.1, read as the reverse complement.
CTTCAAATACTTTCTCACTTAAACCTGTATCCACCAGTTATATCAAATCCTTGCCCCCCAAATTAAAACCCTGCTCTTTCTCTATTGACATCATCCGCTCTCAGTTTCTTCAGATAGCCGCTGACCCCCTTGCCCTCCCTGTCTTTCTCTTAATTAACCGCTCTCTTAGAATCTAAAGTTCCATCCATTTGGAAACAATTCTATAGCTTACCTATATACAAAGGAGGTAACTCCACTGACATCACTAATTTCAGACCTATAGCTATTCTGTCACCAGTATCTAAAATCCTTGAAAAATGTATTCACAAACAAGGTATGTAATACTTAATTAAAGAAAACCTGCTTTCTCCAACTCAACATGGTTTTAGACCTAGGCATAGCACTACCACTGCCCTACTGTCCTTCCTTAACACTGTTTCCCTAGCCAGAGATGACAACACAGTTATCTACTACTTACTCTTAGTCCTTTCAAAGGCTTTTGACACTGTATTCCATCCTCTTCTACTGCACAAACTAATTAATCGTAACTTGTCCCCTTCTACTGTTGCCTGGTTTGCCAGTTACCTCTCTGACCAACTTCAAACAATTAAATGGCACTTTGCTCACTCCCCTCCTCCTCCATTTAAAATGGGTGTCCCACAAGGTTCCATCTTTGGGCCACTACTTTTTAATATCTTCACCAATTCTCTCTACTCCTGTCCTCTCTCATCCATAGTCCAATATGCTGATGAGTCAACCATCATCATTATTGCTGACTCACCCTCTGAGCTCATTTCTGCCACACAGTCTACCTTCAACTCAATTGAAAACTGGCTCTCCAAAAATCAACTAATCCTTAATCCCCCCCCCCCCAACAACAAAAAACAAGTTACTACTTTTTCTACTAAAAAAACTTAACCATATCAGATTTCCTTCTCAATGCCGTCTCTAAATAACACTCTAACTGAGGTTGAATCCAACACAAAGCTTTTAGGAATTATTATTGATGACCAGCTCAAATTTGAGTTACAGATCAAAAACTGTATCAGGAAAACTCATCAGAAACTAGGTCTTCTGTATTGCAAGAAAAAAATTCTCTCTAGAGAAGCTAATATAACTCTTTCTCATTCTTACATATTACCCTGTCTACTGTAAGGTTCTCACATTTTCACCAATCTAAACTCAACTCTCCTTGCCAAACTGGAATCAACTTGCAATAAGATAGCTAGATTTGCTGCCCAGCAAACATATGTCACATCACTGCCTCTCTCTGAAACAGATAAACTGGCTTGAATTACCTCACCTGCTCCTTCTGTCCCAGCTCCAGATCATTCACTGCATCCTCTACCAACCTTGCTATTGTCCAGCTCTTTCTTTTCTAATCTCTTACTATTCAACTGCTAGACCTCTCCAGAACTCCATCCAACACTTTCTATTAACTCACAAACCTAAAACTAAGTTTGAATGTAATCTTTACAGCTATAACCCCACCAAGGCTTGGAACTGGCTCCCTCTTGAAATTAGGTCTAACAAACAACTAAAAAAATTTAAAGTCATTACTAAAGAATACCTGCTAAATCAATGGACTTGCCACTGTTCACCCTCCTTAAGCAAAAGTACTACTGTACAACTCCACTATCTGTCCTATCTGTATCTTATAAATTCCTTACTTTAACATATTCCGATAACCTCATGCTTTCTACTATTCTCTAAAGATAACTTACCCCGGGATTCAGCAAGCCCTGCAGGTGTGCAGGAATAGTGCAGGAGCTGCTGGAGGCAATATGGCCATGAGAGATCCAGGAACGAGCACTCCTGCACGGACACAGCTCCTGTATGCAAATTACCCAATTTGCAGGTGAAAACCATGCAAATGAGGTGAATTTGTGATCCAGGAAGCTGGCAGCTGGCCGTGCAGGACTAGTGTAATCTGCAGAAATGTATTCAGGTAGTAACCGAGTACATTTCTGCAAACTACAAAACGGAATCATGACAGCTCCAAATAAAGGGTGTATATAAAGTGTAAAGCATGTCAATGGCCAAATATATGGCCACTGGCATGGAAAACAGTTGCAAAAATAAAAAAAATAACTTTTTTTTTTTTGGCCAATTTCAGCCATTTAAGCATAGTGCAGTGGTGCGCAAATGGGATCGGCCTGAAAATTAAAAAAAAACTTGAAATAAGCATTCTATCCAAAATCACAATTTTGCCATTATACTCAATAGCATGCAGAAGACAACATGGCCAGTGAATAGTGGTTGCTAAGGGGAAGGTTCGGTGTCAGACTTGTAACTAGGCATTAGCAGGCAATCCTATGCAAATGAGGAGAATGATACTGAATCACAGATTTCCCCTCAGTGCTAGACAGCACCCAACCATGTAGGAATAGGAACAGGAAAACCATGGTGCAAGCCTAAGAGTTAGGTGACATCATAAGGCGGTATGTCAGACATGCTGTAAGCTTATTGGAGATCTGTGGCCTGGGTTTGCCCTTAGCTTAGCAAATCTAAGGAAGGGGGTATGTCTGAAGCTGCCCAGTACTATGTACAATGCCTAAACAGGTTTGCGCACCACACACCGGGTTTTAAACCCGAAATAAAAATAGGAAATAGCAGCTCTGTGCACATCTGAGCACTGGGTAATTAAGGTGAACTAGCATAGGTGTCAGGTGAAATGTATCAGAACCAGCCAATTACACAGGCAGCAGCCCAGCCCAGCACACTACTATAAACTATGCAAACACCTTTCTCTCTGGTTTTTCCCAGAAACTCTACACCACCAGTGTACATGAATGGGGGAATTTTACCAAACAAAAGCAAGTGAAAATGATAGTGGCTGCTTTTGCTGTCATAAATCAACATGTGGAAGAGGCTGAAGGTGGTGAGGATGAGAATGTTGACAACCACCCCACAGTGAGGAGGAGAAGAGTGTACAGACCCAGGGTAACCTACTGGGGCTACATGAACTGGAGAAAGTGGAGCGCTATAGGGTGGACAGGGACCTCCTACAGCAAATTGTTGAGCTGTGCTGGCCACGCATCACACACAGAACCAATAGAGGGGGAACCCATTCCAGTGGATACCAAGGTATGTATTGGCTTAAGAATACTAGCCACAGGTACCTTTCAAAGGCTACTTGGGGATGTCATGGTGTTCTCACAGCCATCAGCATCCAGGGTACTCCACCAGTTCCTGGATGCCATGTCAGCACATGCCGGTAATCTCATACATTTCCTCAACACCCGTGACCAGCAATATGTGTCTCTTCCACCAAATAGCAGAATACCTTAAGGTAGTGCATGCTATAGACTGCATGCAATCACACATCAAAGCATCACCCGGCGAAGTCTTCATAAACCACAAGGGCTTCCCCTCCATCAACTGCCAGGGTCGTGTGAGATGCCCAGGGCATTGTAATGAATGTGTGTGCTGGCAGCCCTGGAAGCTATCACGACTCCCACATCTGGCATCTGATGCAGCTGTACCAGAGATTTTCCAGTGGGGACATCCCATATGGCCACCTAGTGGGGGATGCTGGTTATGCACTGGAGCCGTGGCTGATGACACCCATCAGAAATGCACACACACCCGAACAAGAACTCCATAATGAGGCACACGCACAAACCAGAATCATAATAGAGCGTGTGTTTGGGATGCTCAAGTCATGGTTCTGGTGCCTGGACATATCTGGTGGAGCCTTGCAGTACTCTCCAGCTACATGTACCGAAATTTTCATTGTATGTGCTATGCTACACAATATGATCCTGCAGAAACAGCTGCAGCAGGAACAGCATGGGGTAGGGTCACACAGCCCCTCACTATTGCCAAGGTCAGCACAGTCACAGGAGGAGGAGCAACCTGAGCCTGCCCCTGTAGGCATAAGGAGGCGTGCACAATATGCCCAGGCTTTGGCAAAGAGGCAATGCATAGCACATACACTGACACAGTAGGAACTCAGGGAATGGAAACTTTCTCTGACTCGCACATACAGTAAAAGGGATGCCAAACATGACACTACATGTGCCTTACCATGCATAGGAAGTGTACTATGTGCATCCGACATAGTCAGCCCTCCAGCACCATCCTCAATACTGGCATAGCCACAAGGAAAGTCACTCTCCCTATCAATCACTGAATGCAGTAGTATGGTCTACTAGTTGTATATATGGTATGGATGTGAGCATGCAAGGGAATTGGGTGACTGAATGGGATGGCAGTAGATAGTGCACACCTATATGGGCAGCATGAAATCCATAACAAATACTGGTGTCAACAAAGTAGGCAGTAATAGACATGGTGACAAAACCCACTGCAGGACATGTGGTGGCCCAAATGTGTGTCCATAGGGCACAAACATGAATGTCAGTGAGGCTCATATACCCAACAACAGTATCAGCCAGCAGGACAGGTGTAGACGAACACAGAGAAAGGCTGTGCTAAGGCCTCCGATGATGGCAATGGAGAACAGCCCCCCTCCAGTCCTACACAGACAGACTACAACAGGTCAGGAAGTGGGATGTCAGTCCTGAAGGGTAAGAAGTCTGAGATGGAAATGTAGGTCAATAAATCCTAAGAACTGTACTACACTAATATGCCTGTAGTCTGCAGGATAGGTCAGAATACAGAATGAAATGGAAGCCAACAGAGTGCCTGAAATACCAGTGTGGTCATAGCAAATGTTTACAGTTGTCAGGTGTGCCCCCCCCAATCCTATGTAGAAATGTAGTAGCGTCTATGTGTGGGTGTAATAACAGTGGAGCACAGATTACCTGAGCTGGCCAAATTAGCAGGATAGATTGTTGCATGTGTACAATATGCAGAGCTCTGTGTGTTAGATTGTTGTGAGTTGTATACTGTGTGAAAGTAGTCAGCATATAGGCATGGAGGGTTGTGTCCTGGTGGCCAATGGCCAATACTGTTGATGACAGGGCCAAGTTCTCACAACTGCAGTGGCAAACACAATTGCATCCCAGCAAGACACAATCCAGCAGTAGTCCATACTAATTGTGTGGGTGTCATATCTGTCACCATCTGAAAGATGGACATGGCATGAATTTGGGCCCAGGCATACAAACAATACACAGGTTGAAGTACCCTAGACAGAGAGAGTGTATAAAATGTTACTGTCAAATGGACACACCTTTGGATTTGTACATACAGGTTAGCAGTACATTAGTTGGCTGTGTAGTATGGAAAACTGATATGTAGTGTGGCCAAACACTGGCAGACCACAAAAGGCAGAGGTATGAAGTACTGAGAAATTGCTGGTGTCCTCGCATAAGCCAGCAGAAGGGGAATGCCCCACATATATCTGTGAGACAGCTGCAAGTAGCGTCCATAGCACACATGCAGTCAGCTCGCCCCACCATCAGCCACAGGTACCCCACAGGTCATATCCCTGCTGCTGGGAATGAGTACAATATGACCCCCACATGTGTATGGGAATACCCATAGAATGCAGCATGCTGAAGAGGTGTCCCATGCAGGTGTGTCCCTAGCTGTAAGCTGCATCCTGCCAGCATCCACACCAATGGATTGATAAGGACAGAGACAATTGCCATTAGCACTTTGCACACCTACCCTGTCACCTCAGGGGAATACAGTGGCTTGCAGCCTGGGGCTGTAGGAGTGACAGAATGCACTGGCCTGCTACAGATAGCTTGCATCACTACCAAATGCTCCACAGTCCTCTGTCAAAGGCCTGTGTCTCACCTGTACTGCCACTGTATGTTATCCCATGGACTCCCAAATAATGACACAACACAGTCCACAGAACACAAATGCAAGGCCATGTTGACAAATCCCAGTAGCATGTCCTCCATGTCTTAATGCATGAACTGTGGACCTACCCCTACATACTGCTGGGATGAAGTTATGACTATAGGCATACTTCTCAGATATCATTTGCATAATGTCAGGAAGAGGACAGAATAACAGAGGGGGTGAGACACCATGGAGTGTGTGTGAAGCCTGAAACTCTGATGTGTGCACATACTATCCCTGCCTGCAAACACAGTAATGGGTGGCTGAAAATCTGCTCGTAAACTAGAATGTGAAGGGGTAATGACCAGAATTATGAGCCCTGCCTCTGGATAACCTGAGTGAATCTGTACAGCTGTGAGGTACGGCCACAGAAGGATATGGCCATCCTGTCACAGCGATAAATGTACAAGCATGGGACCCTCAGCCACCACAGTACCAAGGTGCTGGACCATTTACACAGACCCATCATGCAGCTCTCCCTCCAGAATTTCATGAGTGTGCAAGAATATGTAGGTTGCACACCACAATACTGGACACAGCTGCATTCAACTTGTATTCCCCAGGAAATTACTGCGAGCAAATACATATACCTGTCAGTAGTTGATGACATAAAACATCACAGGGTAAAACAGTACATATCTCTGAATATACCTGCTACCACCGAAACTATGTAGCAGAAGTAGCACAGACACAGTTAGTAACAACATCCCACTACCCTTTCCCCAGTGTGAACCCATATTGTCAACTGATCTACAGATATCCTGCAGAAGCATGTTGCTAGCTG
>NC_056744.1:1666604390-1666609064 GCF_019279795.1 Protopterus annectens | reverse complement strand
AAACCAGACTATTGACAGCAAAATCTAAAAAAAAAATCAGAATTTTCCAGAAGTCAAAAAAGAAATAGAGGAATTAAATAAAAAATATAATGAAATTCTAACACACAAAACTTGTCTAGCCTTGGAAAAATTAAAAATAAACTCATTAGCCACCTCCCTCAGATATCTACATAACTTATCTGAATTTAAATGCAATCTAAAGCAAATAACATTAGTAGTATATATCATGAAAAGAAAGGGAAAAAAGTATCAGATATAGGAGACATCCTTGAAGCATTTCGGTTCCATTATATGGAACACTTAAAAAAAGAAGATTTAGATACCAACCAAATAAACTTAAATACAAACCTTATCAATATAAAAAAAATCCCAAAAACTTAAAACTAGACCTACAAAAACCTATATCCTACAAAGAAATTGTTGACAAGATAAAAGAAAGTAAATCTAACAAAACTCCAGGGATAGATGGTATAATTACGGAAATTTACAAACTCTTCCCTTCAACAGTAATCTCCCTTTTTTTATAAAACTTTCCTAGAAGTCCAGTCAGATGCAAAAATACCACCCTCATGGAAATATTATCTCATAACACCAATTCTAAAAGATAATAAACCATCAGACCTTTGCACCTCATACAGACCTATATCATTACTGAATAATGATTACAAAATATTCATGTCAATATTAGATAACAGAATGAAAATCCCACTTTCAAAGATAATTAATAATGATCAAACTGGATTTTTATATAACAGGCACACACATGATAATATTAAAATGATACTTACTCTTATAGATTATGTGAATAAAGAAGATAGAGAAATACTTGTAATCAGATTAGACATGGAAAAAGCCTTTGATTACCTCAACTGGGAATATCTATTTAAAACTTTAGCATTATTTGAATTTACTCCTCCCTTCATCTTATTACTAAAAAAACATATGTATTAATAACTTAGCCTACATTAAATTAGGTCCTTTAACCTCAGAATCTATCCATATAACAAAAGGTACTAAACAAGGATGCCCCCTTTCTCCTATTTTATTTGCTTTGGCTATAGAAATGCTTGCCGAAATAATACACAATAATCCAAGAATAAAAGGAATAGAAGTCTATGACCAGTACATCTCTAAAATAATGCTTTTTGCTGATGATATTTTATTAACCCTATCAAATTCCAGAGAGTCATTAGGAGAGCTAGAAGAAGTAATGGAGAAATTTTATAAAATTTCAGGTCTACACTTTAATAGATCAAAATCAAAATTTCTATTTTTAAATAAGAAAAAAGAACTACAAGATACAGATAAATCCATCATAGGAAAACAAGAACTTATGCTAAATTATTTAGGAATAGTGTTATGCAAAAATATAAACAAACCAACATTAATAAATTATAAAAACATTATTGAAACAAATTATAGAAAAGTGGAACAAAATTACATTAACTTTTGAAGACAGATTGCAATTAATAAAAATGGTCTTATTGCTAAAAATACTATATGTAGCATTAGCAACACAGTTAATTCCTGAAAGATGCATTCTTAAAGAAATAAACTCATGTTTAATCAATTTTTTATGGTATCCCAAAAAGAATAGAGTTGCTCCAACTCATCACATTAGACCCTGGAAACAAGGAAGATTGAACTTCCCAGAAACAGAAACATATATAAAAGCATCTGTGCTTAAAACTACAATAGACTGGATAAACCCAAATTATTTTGCCAACTGGAAAGAATTAACAACGGCAATATTAACAAATGAATTTAATCTCTTAAAAACATTTTTAATAGTAGACAACTCAAACAAACCCTGGTACATACTATGCATAAGTATACAATATAATATAACAAAACCTTCTAAAACAACACTGATTAATCATTACATCGATCCCTTTAGGAAACTTATCAATGCAAACATAGATCTAAAACTTTGGTTTGACCTTTTAGCCCCATTTACCATCACTAAGAACTTTCCTCACAAAATATGTAGGGAAACAGTAACCTCCTGGGAACAAAATGGATTCTTATGCTGGTTTCAATGTGTAAATAAATTAAATGTTTTAGATATACATATGATAAAAACTGCTTACAATATTCCAACACAGGACTGGTTAACCTTACAAAGCATTCTGATGTACACTCAAGATTTATGCAGATTAATTAATAATTCTTCATTTAAAAATATTCCAAATCAAATACGTTTTCTGTATGAATTTATATATAATAGTTGTGAAAAGAAAAATTCCATTTCAAATCTATATAAAGAGTTAATAACATATAAAACAATTCCCAAACCATCATACTGGCAGTTCTTAACAAAAGGTCAGTCATTGCAGTTAACAAAATATATTAAAACTAACATCTTACTATCAGTTAATTATACCTCTAAAACACAGTACTGGAAAATATTTAACTGGGAATACTTACATAGAACATTTTTAACACCAGATAGAATTAAAAAGATCAGTACTACTACAAATGTTTTTTGCTGGAGGTGTGAAAAGTCAAATAAAGCAGACTGGATTCATATTTTTATGAATGTAATAAAATGAAATCAGCTGGAATGGAATCAATCATGTTTACAAGCTTTATTTAATGAATCCTTTACCTTAACTAAAGTATTGATAATTCTAAATGTAAATGAAGGTCCCTACCTGAATAAGACAAATATGTATTTGTTATGGACAATACTTGCTATATCTAGGAAATGTGTAACCAGAAGGTGGAATTCAATTACACCCCCAACTTTGGAAGAATTCTACACTTCACTGAAGACAACTGCATTGATGGAAATAAAAATCAAAGAACTATGAATCTGTCCCAGGCCATTGATAAATAATCCTTGGAAGAAAGTTATATCTTTGTTGGACACTCTGCAATAATCAATATTGTATCTCTGATAACTGATCTGTTAATTCTATATTTAATAACATACAGTGTATATAATTGAAAGTCAGGCTATTGTAAATATTGTATACAGTTGTTTAAAATGATATTCAAAATATTATGTAAATGTTACTTTAAGTGAAAATTAAAAAAAAATATTTGAGAAAAAAAGATTTTTCTTGAAGAGGGACAGCAAGGTGCACTGCTTGACATGTATGGGAAGTCTATTTAAGAGCACGGGCAGTCTCTGGGTGAGGAACCAGTCCCTCCAGCATGTTCTGTTGATTGTGGTAATGTGGTCAAGTTCTCTGGAGTGTGTGGTGTGGAGGGATTGGGATTTCTTTAGATGTAACATTTCTAACAGAGCTGGGTCAGACATGACTTTGTAAGTCAAGCAGAGATCATCTCTAAGTAGGTGTTATGAGAAAGAGAATAGCTGGAGTCTTTTGAGTCTGTCAGTGTAGGACATGTGTTTAATGCCTAGGATCCTTTTTGTGAGGTACTTCTGTGGCCTCTCCAGCTGTTGCAGGTGTCTATTGAAGTACATGCCAAATTGGGCATTATACTCAATGATTGGTCTAATGAGGGAAGAGTAGAGAGAAATGATGGCCTCTTTCTTCCTGGATGCAAAACCCTTGGTAATGAGAAGTGCCACATAGAAGGGCTTTCTAACCACAGTGGCAATGTGGTGGTCAAAGGAGAGGCTGCTGTCAACCTGTGTCCCCAGATGTCTTATAATGCCTTCAGTGTTCAGTGGGCTCCCATCGATGTGGTAATTAGTGGGAAATGAGTTTTTACCAAAGGGGATGATGACACATTTTTTGGCATTAAGCTTAAGGCCATGGTTTCGACAACAGACATTGGTCTCAGTGAGGCCTTTCTGTAGGATGTCTGCATCACTTGGGGAGCTAATAATGGCTCCCAGCTTGCAGTTAGGGTCCCTTTGTGTTGGCCTGGACTTCTGAGAAAAAGATGCCGAACAGGAGACCCAGGACCGATCCCTGTGGGACTCCATTCATGACTGGTCAGCAGTCTGACTTGGAGTCTACTACTTTCACACTGTGTGTTCTATCTGTGAGCCAATTTGTAACCTACCTAGTGATATAGAGGGTGATGCCTAATTTGGTGAGTTTATCAATAATTCCCGAGTGGGCAATGGTAGCAAAGTTAACCAAGATAGTCCAGCACAAATAGAGTGGATTAAGAATAAACTTTTATTGCATAAAAATTGGCTAACCCAAATCCAACAAACCAGTTTCAGCTTCAAATAGCCTTCCTCAGTTCTGAGTGGCAGAGCACAGCTACCTTCTTCTTCCAAGAATGAGTGACCTCTGAATTCCATCTTCTCCTATCATCTCCATCATTTATTTGGGCCATTAGCTGAATGTGGGTCATCTGGACAACAGTTGGGCCTACATTTCCCAATGATACCAAATCTGTATCCTAATGCATATCTCTTTATATACAAAAATGTATAACACATGCAAAATAGGTGGATGTCTCATATACAGATAAATGAGTCCTGAGCCTGTTGATACCACAAACCTGTTGGAGTGTGCTGAATAAAAGATTATAATCAAATCTGCTGTAAATATACTGAAAAATAAAAACATTAAATAAAAAGTTTGCTTGAATGTAGGTATAGAGATTAGCATTGTAAAATAGGCATCCATAGTATGTATGTGTTTTGAAGAAAGAACATCTATTGTCAGCAAAAATCCTAAAAGCAAGTATTATGTGCTTTTGTCACATCAGCAGAAGAGTTTGACAGATGCTTTCTTACAGACT
>NC_056744.1:1666529390-1666601890 GCF_019279795.1 Protopterus annectens | reverse complement strand
CGGAGTTGGTAAATTTAAGTAGGGGTGGGGGGTACAGGAGGGCTTACCCCCGGCAAAACATGTTTTAGTGGGGTTTTTTTTGGGTACTAGCCTTCAGCGAAAGTGCACTTTCGTTTAAGTGGACTTTCGCTGAAGTGTAGGGTCTATTGCTTAATTTGAGAGAAGTGTCTTTTTGATGTTAAGCAGTAGACCCATATTTTTATATATATATATATATATATATATATATATATATATATATATATATATATATCTATAGTAAATCACACCAACAACTCTTATAGTACTTTAGCGCTTTCGTCTTAATTATTATCAAGACTTCTTCAGAAAGACATGTTTCATAACTGTGAACAACCATTTTCAATTCGCTTAACTACATTAGTTCTAGCAGTCCATTTAAATTAACAACAGTTCCTTTCCAATAGTAAAGTGTGAACAGGCAAGGTGCTGTGTGCATTTTCATTAACATTACAATCGCAGTTACATAAGGTAAAATGGTCAGATAGTAATAGCCTTGTGGTGCCGTATGAGTACTAATAGATATCATGTGCAAAAAGGGATCATGTGTAAAAGCAAAAAAAAAAAAAATGTTGGCGGGGAAACCGGGAAGGATGAGAGTCATGCTGTGATAACTCTAATATTAACACCCAGATTGGTTCATCCTTGGCAGGACGACCCAGAAATAAGGTATAGTTTATTTGCATAACTTATGAGTCCATGCCTCCAAAGGTAAGTAAAGGAGGGCATGGATGAAGGTGGAGGAGTCAGGTGGAGAGTCCTATTATGGTTGGGTATCAGTGTGTGTGTGTAGAGAAATGTGTGGGTATGCCATCCGAGGGGGGAGTGGGAGGCATATGGTGTGGACTTGAGGGGGGGGGCATGTTTGGGGGCTGCCCAGGACATGGAGTATGGAGCCGGGGTTTGATGGGTAGGAGATTATGCATGACAGAGAGTCCCAGAAGATGGGGTCAGTGTGGATGGCACCGCCCGTGGGCTGGTTCGGATGGTACCATCCTGTGAATGGCTTCATGAGAAGTGAGACTGGGGGTGGTTGGTGGGGTCAGCGGTAGCTAGCCTGGTGACTGGGAGCATGCGTGTGGGGAGGGAGGCAAAAGTCAGAGTGAGAGGAAGCACATTATATTCACTTGCACAGTTGTAAATCCATAAACACATTAAATCCACTTGCACAATTGTTAAAACCCTATCACATTTCAATCTCTATACCTTCTAAGTGCAAATTTGATGCCCAGGCTTACATTGAGTAAAGGAGAGAGGGAACACATTAAAATTCACTTGCACAATTGTTAAACTTTCAACCCCTATTACATTTCAGTTGTTAGAGATGAAATGTGATGGGGGTTGAAAGTTTAACAATTGTGCAAGCAGATTTAAAGTGTTCCCTCTCTCCCTTACTCAACGTAAGCCTCCCGAAATCTATCAGAATTTTCTATTTGTGGGTGCAAAATAATAGAGTGCCACGAATTCCCGAGTGGCCCCTTTGAATCCCCATTTGTCTTCTTTTTTTATTTACAATTTTTTAGTTGATGCTGACATCATCACGTACCCTGCAACATCATCAGCGTGTAATGGTGTGCATGATAATGTCAGCATCAGACTCGGTTTGGAAGACTTAACTGAAAGAAAAAAAAAATTGTTGTTTAAAGCTGCAGGGGCATATCCCTGGCAGTGCAACCCTTTGAAAGAACAGTTTTCCTGTTGGTTGTAAATCCACAATCCAAATAGTAGAAATGTTGTGCCTTAAGATGATATACATAGTTAATAGTCTTCTATTAGGGGTTATGAGTCAATTATCAATTCTCAAACTGAGAGTCCTGAAAAGCCCTTGGGAGATTGTGTCAAAAGCTTTACCCAGATTGAGGTATGCAGTGTGCACCTTACATCTTCAGCCATTGTTTTGGTGACCTTTTCAAAAAAGTCCATCAAGCTGAGTAAGTATAACTTGCCCTTGATTAATCCAGACTGAGATGAGTCCAGTCTTTGCGTGTTGTCTTTGTCCTTACTGATTATTTCCATGATAAGTCTTTGCATGGGTTTGCACACTAGGCTGATCAGTCTTACGGGTCTATGATTTCCTGAGTCTGTGCAAGGTCTTTCCTTATGCATGGAAATGACTGTAGCTATTCTCCATTTGCTTTGTACAAAAAGCTGTAGGGAATCTGAGGATGAACAATGTTGTAAGAGGGGTGGCTAAATCATGCTTCATGCAATTTAAAATGCATCCAGGGGTATTGCCAGGACCAATCAATGCAGTATTTTTAGATTTTGAATTTTTTTTTTTTAGGACTTGGTGTTGTGTGCTAGATGGAGACAAGATAGTTGCAAGTATATCTTGAGGGACAGACAGAGGGGAGAGAGGGGTAAAATTAGAGCTAAACTTATCGGCCAATAGTTTTGCTACATCTTCAATCTCAGTCTAGGTAACATCATTTACAATTAGCTCAACACATTGCTGAATTGTGCTTTTGAGATTACAAACACAACTAATAAAGTCCTTGTGATTGTTTTTGGCTTGGTAGCTAATTTAGCCACAGACTTGCCTTTTGTGGATTTTATTAAGCTCATGAGTTTACTTCATTGATTATGACTCTATCATTCTGGGAATTGCTGTTTGTACTTTTGGTAAAAATGCTTTGTTTGGTTAAAATTCTTTACCACGTAGACTTGCAGCACCATGTTGGGCTATCTCAGTGGCAATGCTAAATACTACTGTGGCATTCTGGGGGAGAAGCATATGCTAATTATCCATCTACTCTTTCCCAGAACTGCATGCAGTAAGGCATTTATGAAGAACAATGATTTCTGTTGTGTAAAGTAAAAAGGATGTTCCCAACCAATTGTGTTAAAGAATATGGCCAAAAACTCATGTTCACTCCAATTCAGCAGAGGTAAGTGCTAGGAAGATTAGCAGACAGGTATTGTGTGTGTGTGCACGTATGTGTGTGTGTATATGTGTGTGTGTGTGTGTGTGTGTGTGTGTGTGTGTGTGTGTGTGTGTGCGTGTGCGCATGCTTGTGCACATGTGTGGGGCTGCATGTGTGAGGGTGTCTACCTAGGAAGTTGCAGTAGAGGTTTAAGTCAGGGGTTAATGTAGGTGTTTTATGCGTGTGTGTGTGTGTGTGTGTGTGTGTGTGTGTGTGTGTGTGTGTGTGTGTGTGTGTGTGCGTGTGTGTGAGCACACTCATGTGTGCATGAATGTGTGAATGTGCAAGTATAGGGGGGACTGTCACACCTCTACTCATCCTAAACTAACAAGCAAATCCTGCAATAGTGTGTTGGTGGGAATGCTAGACACCAGGGTTACATTCCTTATTGTGTCTTAAAGGCATTTAAAATATGAATAGGATAACTGTCCAGCAGCAAGAAATATGTTGGGTGAGGGTGACCATTCTGTATAAAATTAATGCTTTTCTGGAAGATCATTGAGGAATTGAGTCACTTTATGTGACAGAGAGTAGTGTCTCATACTTTATGTTCTTTCCATCCAATTGCAAAACCTGTTATTCTAATCATGTCCTGAATTTGTAAGAACAATATTTAAAATCTGCCTCTGATTCTGGTCCTTTATCCCATATTACTTTTGACTTTGTTCAGAATCCTTGTGCTAAGAGGTTAAGAGATATGTCTCCTATAAAATCAGAGGCAGACAGCTGAGAAGGATGGATCTGTGTGCATGTTGAGGGTGGGGCTTCAGCACACAGCCAGGAGGAGCACTAGATGACACCAGTGAGTATTGAAGCTATTGGGACAACTCAATTCAATAGTTACTAGAGCAACAGGTCTACCATTTCTATGCACAGTATGAACAGTACAAAGAATAAAACTCTAATTATCCGGCAGTATTTTCTGACTGTAAGGATCTATGATTTACAAGCTCAGAAACAGATAAAAGGTATGGTGTGTGTGTGTGTGTGTGTGTGTGTGTGTGTGTGTGTGTGTGTGTGTGTGTGTGTGTGTGTGTGCGTATGTGTATGTGTGTGTACCTGTGATTGAACGTGTGTATGTATGTGGGAAACTGAATGGGGGTGCACCCGTGCCAATGCGATGCATGGGACACCAATGTTAACTACCAAAGGAAAGTGCTGATCAACACTAGCAGTAGCTAAGGGAGATTCAGATACATGCAAATTAGCTGATAATAAGGTCTGTGAATGGGCTGTGCTGTCCTCAAATATTAAACACTAAGAAATGGCTAAGATGTAACAGATGCTATGACTCAGTATGATGTCTTTTTCTGGTACCAAATGTATGTGCTTTTAATTCCATACCTTTAAACTGCTGAATTATCTGAAACAGGACCTAGTAGTGACATATGTAAAAAATGTTACATTGGGCATGGCCAAGATGCCAAGAAGATAGCAGCATTCTTTTGATGCTCTGCCTTAAAAGATTTTTTCTGACAGGATTTTATTAACATTACTTAAAATACAACTAAGAATTTTCACTCAATCATCTTAATATTGTGGACAACCTCTCCAGAAGAAATTTTAATTTTATTGCTATTTTAGCAATAAATTTTCTGTCAGAAGTTCTGTTTTGCCTTGAAACAACTATGAGTCACTCGAAGGCTTCCCTTCAGGAAAGCTCCATGAAAAAGGAACTTCAGGCTATAATTACCAGCATACAGGACCTTTCTATGAAAATGGACAATCTAAAGAAAATTATGGAAAATATGTAGAAAGAAAGCAAGAAACAATAGATGGCTTGAAAGAAATAATCACAAAACACTCTGACCAAATAGCAGCTGTAGAAGAATTGGTGAATGAAATAGATGGAAGACAGATGGAAAATGACAGCCAAATAGATTTCCTATTAAAACAAAACAACCAACTACTAGAAAAAGTGAAAGATTTGGAATCTAGATCAAGAAGGAACAATATCAGAATACATGGAGTCCCAGAAAAAAACGGAAAGAAATAATATTATCCTTTTCCTAAATGAATGGTTACCAAAAATAATGAACATATCTGAATCCTTGTCATTTGGGATTAAAGGAGCCCACAGATCCTTATCAGGCATATCTTTATCAAAAAATCCAACATCAGTGAGATCGATCATTCTAAAATTCTTGACAACACGAGAAAGACTTAATACTAAGAACTGCATGGTCGGGGAATCCAATACAAGTGATGGAAAAAACAGAAGATTTGACAACAATTACATCCCTACGGTAATAACAAAGAGAAAAGCATGTGTCACCCAAATCAAAAACTTATAGAAAGCCAACATTAAAGCCCAGATTATGTTACCAGCCAGAATCAAAATCACCCTTATAAATGGACAGAAGATCTTCAATAACCCTGAAGAGGCAACTGACTTTGTAGAGAAAAATAATTTACTAAAGTAGAAGAAATGCACTTTTCCTGACCCAACCTGAAAAGACATGTCACAAATGGTAAACGGTCTACAAGTGATAAAACTAATAAAAAGTTCAAGGGTAAATAATATGGAAAATTTCCACATACAGAATTTCTTAGCAAACATAATCTCTGAAAATCACAGGAAACAAACAAATAAATAAGGTACAAAAAGTCATATTTCTTTAACATATGAGTGTATGTATATATATATATATATATATATATATATATATATATATATATATATATGTATGGGTCACTTTCATTTGACTGACAACTCATTTGACTGAAACTCATTTGACTGACAATTAGTACTTGCAGTGCACTGTAAGGCAAATAAGAGGGATATGTTCTCTTCTCCAATGTAGTGTGACCCTGGAGTTAGTATATATAGTTAGGTAGTGTGTGGGATGCGAAGCCCTCCACCTAGTTTGGTTTTAAAGAACAATATAACACAAAAAGTACAGAATTTAAACCAAACTAGGGGGTGCTTTGGCCCCCACACCCCTCCTAACTATATATACTAACTCCAGGGTCGCACTACATTGGGGAAGAGGACATATCCCTGTTATTTGCTTTACAGTGCACTGTATGTATTACTTGTCAGTCAAATGAAGGTAACCCATATATATATATATATATATATATATATGTGTGTGTGTGTGTGTGTGTGTGTGTGTGTGTGTGTGTGTGTGTATGCATATATATATATATATATATATATGTGTGTGTGTGTGTGTGTGTGTGTGTGTGTGTGTGTGTGTGTGCGTATATATATATATATATATATATATATATATATATATATATGTGTGTGTGTGTGTGTGTGTATATATATATATATATATATATATATATATGTGTGTGTGTGTGTGTGTGTGTATATATATATATATATATATATATGTGTGTGTGTGTGTGTGTGTGTGTGTGTGTGTGTGTGTGTGTGTGTATATATATATATATATATATATATATGTGTGTGTGTGTGTGTGTGTGTGTGTGTGTGTGTGTGTGTGTGTATATATATGTGTGTGTGTGTGTGTGTGTATATATATATATATATATATATATGTGTGTGTGTGTGTGTGTGTGTGTGTGTGTGTGTGTGTGTGTGTGTATATATATATATATATATATGTGTGTGTGTGTGTGTGTGTGTGTATATATATATATATATATATATATATATATATATATATGTGTGTGTGTGTGTGTGTGTGTGTATATATATATATATATATATATATATATATATATATATATATATATATATATATATAAAAACATTTCCCTTTGTTTTCTTTCCTATTTTCTCTTTGTTTCTTTCCTATCTTCCTCTCTCTTTGTTTTTCACTAGTTTAGGGACTATAGTAATATACACATATCTTGATATATCAAAATATAATAATTTGATTAAAACATTTAATTAGAAATTAAGCTGCAGCAGTTTAAACACTGCACAATAGATATTTTATACATAGATTATTGAAAAGATAAATTTCTATATGGTATATTATTCACTGCTGCATACACTTTCCCCTCTTTCCTATCTCACTTATTGATAATCCCATAGAATTGTTGAGAGACAGAAAAACAACTTTTAAATAAAGCAGCATACAGCTTCTAAATGATACAGACTTCTTTATGTATATTTACCATTGTTAATACCTTGAAGTTAATATAGAAAATCAAGTTGAAATTTGAATGGGATATGTGTTTTTTTGTAAAATGAAATAACCATTCTTAGTTAGACTTCAAGATGTCTTAATCAACATAATATATATATATATATATATATATATATATATGTGTGTGTGTGTGTGTGTGTGTGTGTGTGTGTGTGTATATATATATATATATATATATATATATATATATATATATATATATATATGTGTGTGTGTGTATATATATATATATATATATATATATATATATATATATATATATATATATATATATATATATACAAAAGAAAAAGACCTAGCTTATAAATAAGAAGATATGATGTAAGATTAATGATTTGTGTGGTGGTACAAAAAAAGGGAGTTGGGGAAGGAACTTTTTAATACCTAAATATAAATCTACAAATGGAAACAGCATGGTGCTTTTATTAACATCTTTTCTGTTTTTTTTTTTTTTTTACATAGTGGCTGAGTGCATAGTAATACTTATGGTGTAAGCAGATTAGTTAGCTTACAGTTGCAAAATATCAACCAAAAATCCAAAAAGCTTCACTAGTATTTTGGCTTGAGAGTAGAACTCAGTCTTCATACACACAGTGGTCAATCCATTAAAGCAGCAGTGCAAATGGACATACAGTATGACCTTTGAACTCTCTGTGATGAAAATGAAGAAATTCTATCAGCAGCATTTCAGAGCGAAGTTAATAAGACTATAAATATATATGTTGCATGTAAGTGTTTCAACTTAGAAAATGAATATATAAAAATGGCACATTGCACTAAAAATTGAGCATTTTCGTATAAAGTTTAAATTACGAAGCAATTTAAAATGAAGCTATATTTAAACTAATAGGTAACAGATGTTTTTTAAATATAGCTGTAATAGATTGCAGAAATGTTTATAGGACTTGTTGGAACATTTTAACAAGCAAATGAGTCGAAACTAATGTTTTCAATAGAGAAAGTGAGATGTTTTATTGATACAACGTGTAAATGCCTCAATCCAGAAAATGAGTGTATAGATCTGGCATACTGCAGCAAACACTATGCATTTCTATATAATGTTTGACTTACAAATGCATTTCAAAATGATGTTATACTTAAACTAATGGACAACAGATATAGTTGCATATAGTAGTAATAGACTGCACACAATTTTTAGGGAGCTTTATGGAGCACGTCAACAAACAAGGATGTCAAAACTAACATGTTCAAATAGTGAAAGTGAGTTGTTTGTTGATATAAAGCATTACTATTTTCTACATATATGCAATATATTAATGATTATATATTTAGCAGAATAGGATACAGAATATACTTAGAACAGAAATCACACAATATGAAATATGATGTACATGGAGAGATTGAGATTGCATTTTCACTTTAACAATCTGAAAGTGGTTTGTGCAGACAGCAGATTTTAAGAGAGACATCGAAATTATATTAGTCGTGCTTCTCATAGTAAAAATTAGCACCTATTTTCACGTGTTAATGGCATTTCAAATTGTACGTGTAAATGATAAATTAGTTAAGAGGCAAAATATATATATATGAATCAACTACTGATACCATTAACATATATGGGTTTATGCTAAACTGACCAGTAGTAATGTACACTTCATTATATAATCCATTGTTGCAGACATAACTATACAAAGTATTGTTTACTGAATGTTGGAAGAATAAACCTTTTCATATAGTACTACTGAGTAAGTACGGAATATTTTGATAATGAAATGATATCAAAATAAAAACTAATATGGAAATAAAAGACACTTTTAGAGAACCTACACAGTCTACACCATATACAATCTTATAGATTTACTTATATAGATAGATTGTAGACATAAACATGAGCCTCATTCTGCTCATACTCTTCACATATATAAAAAGAAAAAAGAGAATATTATTTAAGAACAAAATATGTTGACATTGTTCATTAGGGATGGAAAGGGGGAGAGAGGAAAAATCATATGGAATTCTGTTGCAATAGAGACATTCAAATAGTTTTTAATGTTGCCTTAAAAGAAGTTATGGTGTCTACATTTTTGATGTATATATTATTTTGTTTTTGGGGGGGATAAAAGCACTTAACCTAATATGTACAAGCTTCACCTTATACCAGTTTTATATCTATCCATAACTTTGAGGCATATATACATATAGCTTTACACTGTAACCTCAGAGTTAGTTATTCTTAGTAAGTTTACATCCAATTGTATAGTACTAAAATCCAAACATACTCATGAAACAAAACACCATTGGAGGGTTATTGCTCATTATATTAATGTGTATGATGAAATAGTTGAAAGCAAAAGCACTAGACAGAAGTAAAACAGGGGGCTAGAAGTAGGGTAAGGTGATTTTGAAGATCTAATCATTAATCTGGAAATTAGATACTTCACCTTTTAAATTGTAGATAGTTTCAAGCATATGACAGTTAATGTTAATATAAAACATAGTATATAAACAATCTAGATTGTATATACAATGCACCTAAATAGAAAACTATTTTTCTGTTAATCCAAATTATAAATTCAAAATACAACTATTTGCAGATGATATCTTACTAATGATTGGTCATATAGATTATTTTATTGAGCACATTATAAACTCCCTACAAACTTTCAAAGAGATTTCAGGCCTGAGTTTTAAACACAACAAAGCAGAAACTTTATTATTAAATAAAAAAAGACAATGTATTAAGAATCATGGTGAACTTAGCTGGGCAGATGACACACTTAAATACTTAGGAGTGCACAAAAAAAAAATTGGAATGGCACCATATAAACAATCTATAAACGTTTAATATCCACAGTCAAAGAATATTTAAACAGATGGAATAAAATGCTTTTCAATACTGAGGAAAGGCTACAATTAATAAAAATGATCATATTACCTAAAGTATTATTCTTTTTCCAGACATTAATTCCCTCTCCAACCAAAAAATCAGTGAAACAACTAAGCTCCATGTTAATAAAATTCTTATGGTTACCCCAAAAGCTGAGAATTGGCTATACATGGCACTATATAAACTGGAATGATGGTGGAATAGCATTTCCAAATTTAGAGCTTTATGCGCAGTCAGTCATTCTGAATGTGATAAGTCAATGGTTAAATCCTAAATACAGTTCAAATTGGGAAAACCTGCATAAAAACATTTTATTTTCTAACATGGGTACAAAGAGAATAATATGTCCTTAGAAACCAATAAAATCATTTTAGTACTAAAAGACTTTGTCTGTAATATGAATAATAATGAAACATTTCCTTCTTTTGTCAACTTATATATTAACCAATAAAAAAAAATAACGAGCAAAAACTATATGACAAAAATGTTATATTTTTAATGTTTCCCATAGCATGCACAAAGACATGCCTTCACTCTTTCAGTATAAGCAAAACAAAAGACATGAAGGAAAATGGATTAGTATTATGGCACCAATTTTTAAGCAACAATAGCATATATGATCCAAATTTCCTTATTTCCAGATGCAACATACACCATAACAACTGGTTAAACATACAAACATTCAGAGAATATGTAGTTAATGAATTTAAAAAGTACCAAATGACCAACATAGCATCTTTACCTAAAATACTTTCACTCTTTTGTGAAATAAATACCTTGAATAATAACAGTTTCTCATTATCAAAAATATACAAAACTTTAAAAGCTGACCTATAAAACATAGCATATTCTCTATGGAGTTATACAGAAAAAATAAACAAATCCAGTTTCTGAGAATGAGAAAACATTAATACTAAAATCAATTAATAATACGATGTCATCTCCTTTTTGGAAAATCTTCACATGGAAATTTATAAGTATGACTTTTATTACTCCACATAAATTATCAGTGATATCAAACAATGGCATTAATAAATGTTGGAGATGTGAAGAAACACTATGTGCAGACTGGGAACATATGATTCTTACATGTAAAATTGTAACTCCATTCTGGTCAGAATTTGGAAACTTCGTAAAAGCATTGTGTCAGATAAATGTGAAATCTCAGACTCATTGTTGCTGTTTAATGCACCGATACCAGCATACATTCCTAAGATACAAGTGCACCTTCTTTGGTCTCTACTTGCAATTGCAAGGAAAGTTATAACTGTAAATTGGAAAAGCAAACAAATCCTCTTATTCACAGATTTTATATCATTAGCTAAAACTGAATGTAATACGGGATTGCAAACTGCAGCTTTAAGAACTACAAAAGTGACACATAAGAAAGTATCTTGGTTTAAAACTAAGAAAATTACTAGATAAAATGTAACTATAAGAAAGGCAATGCATATGTTATGGACATTGAATATAGTTGTTTATTTTATGATGTTTAAAATATTTTTTCTGTTAAATTGATTCATATTTATATTTTGTGAAAATTAATAAAAATTCACAAACAAAAAAAAAATGTTACATTGTCTTGTGTATTTGGAAAACCGATGCTGCATATTCTGAATCCATCACTCCATAAGCATACTGGTAGATAGAAGATGACAGGGTTTTTGATTAACACTTAAAGTAAGAACTGAAAGTGAGAGTTGTTTCTTATCAGGAACTTGTACTATTTATGCATTCTTAGTTAACTGGATACAATTATTATATTATCAGTTTCATAATAGCAAAACTGGCATGCAAACATCATGAATGTGTGAATACACATGACTGCTAACTGTTCTGTAAGCCACTGTATTTATTATAATGATATGATTTTTTTATTTTCAAGTCTGGAAATGACCTTGTGTTTGCTTACTAAATTTATTTTGTTGTTTCTTTCCTCTTTGGTTAGTAATAACACAATCCTTTTCTGACTGAGTGATCTATTAAGGTGAGCAGACTGTTTTGGTCCAGATATTAATATTAATAGATAAAAAAAATGTATGAAATGTTTATGGGACTGATAGCTGCTTAAAAAACAGAAAAATAAACATTATAATAGTATGTGTATTCATGCATAACAATTGTTTTGAAACTTACCTGAATGTGCTCCAATTTCTAGCTGACTATGATAGGAAATTCTGAACTATAAAATGAATGACTGAGGACATGAGCATGTGGAACAGTTTGATGTTGATGCTTCTAGAGATGGTTTGACAATGACAACTAAAGTAAGAAAGATTGCCAGAAAAAAAAGAAGACAATAACAATTCATCCAAAATGCTGAATTCTCAAAACACAGAAATATGAACTGAGTATATACTGCAATGCCGGGTTATTGTTAAATGAAAACATTACAAATAAAATAGGTAATGTTGAGGGGCTATACTCTGTACTACCATTGTGGAATCTATGCTTTCCACACCCCAGACCATAAATATACTAAATTCAATGTTGTTGTACAATAGAAAAAGAAAAAGATGTAATGATAGTGCCCTCAATCTCCATTTGCCTGCTGTGTGAATCTGAGCAAATCACTTAACCAGTCAGGGATTGTGGGTCACTATTCAAAAGAGACAGTTGTGCCAAATTAGTTTACCTGATATTTCTCAGGAGTGAGGACTCTTGGTAGTTGCCAGGTGGTGAGTTTCTGGCATGTCCTCAAGAATCTCGATGGCAACACCCAGATCTGCTCTGAGTTACAGCACAAAGGCACAAAAATTACAGAACCAACTGATATTGCCAACATCCTGGCAGATAGGTTCAGTGCTAACTTTACCCCCCTCTCACCCCCTAAAGGGCCTATATCTATACAGGAAGAATGCAGAGTCCCTGTAATCACAACTACACAGGTAAAAGCTGCACTCTTAAAGCCAAAAACACAGCACCCATGGGACCGGACAACATCCCAGGCTGCGTTTTACATGAACTTCAGAACAAACTGGATCCCCACTTAAGCACCATATTCAATAATAGCCTTGCATCAGGCTTTGTGCCCACTGAATGGTGCACAACAACAGTTATCCCACTCCACAAAGTGGGAGCCACCACTGATCCCGGGAACTATCGACCTATTAGCCTGACGTGCCTGGTCTGCAAGGCCATGGAACATATCATCATGGAACTCATAAACAAAGACATTGGTAACCTCCAAACTCTGGATCCCACCCAGTTCAGGTTTGTGAAAGGCAGATCATACCTCCTGAACCTGATCGACTTCTTTGAGCCAGTCACCAAAGCCGTAGATGAGGGTAAGGTGGTTCACACAGCCTATCTTGACCTCGCCAAGGCTTTCAACACCATCCCCCATTATGGAATTATAGCTAAACTCACTAAACTAGGTATAAATCCCTATGTCACAAGATAGGTTGCCAACTGGCTCACTGACAGAACCCACACTGTAAAAGTTGCAGACTCCAAATCTGACCTCAAAGCAGTGACAAGTGGAGTACCACAGGGTTCCATCCTGGGACCTCTCCTGTTTGGTATCTACTTCTCTGAAGTACAGGCTAACACAGAAGGCCTCTGGCTAATGAAGTTCGCAGATGACTGCAAACTAGGAGCCATAGTCAAGTCCCCAAATGATGTGGACATCCTATAGAAGGGCCTTGCTGAGACAGATGCCTGGTGTCAGAGCCATGGCCTCAAGCTCAATGCCAAAAAGTGCAGTGTCACCCCCTTTGGTAAAAACTCTGTACCCATGAACTACCACATAGGCAGCAATCTACTTAACACTGAATGCGTGATAAGAGACCTTGGGACCCAGGTGGACAGTAGTCTCTCCTTTGATAGTCACATCGCCACAGTAGTCAGGAAGTCCTTCTACATGGCACACCTCATCATAAAAGGGTTCTCATCAAGGAAAAAAGAGGTATTTGTTCCCCTCTACTCGACACTCATTAGACCCATTATAGAGTACAATGCCCCTTTTGGAATGTACCTCACAAGACATCTGCAGCAGCTGGAAAGGCCACAGAAGTACCTCACAAAGAGGATTACTGGCTTCAAACAAATGCCCTACACTGACCGCCTCAAAAAACTCCAGCTTTACTCTGTAGCATATCGCCTACTCCAAGGTGATCTCTGCCTAACATATAAAGCTATGTCAAACCCAGAGCTGTTGGACATGCTACACCTAAAGAAATCCCGATTTCTCTGAGCTACACGCTCTAGGGACCTAAACCTTGTCACCACAATAAACAGGACATGCTGGAGGGATAGATTCCTGTGCCAGAGACTTCCCATACTCTGGAACAGGCCATCTATATCAAGCAACGTTCTTCATTAGCACTCTTCAAGAAAAATCTTGATGAGTGGATGGGAAATAGGAACTACACCCCAGGGATCACTTCTGTGTCTCTGCTCGATAGTGGCACAGGAAAATAACTTTCTTGGGTAGCATAAGCCAGGGAACCTTGTTGGCTAGGATTACGTAGGCCCTTGGACCAATAGCCTAGTACCTACCTATGAACCTAGTACCTACCTATGAACCTATGAAAGATAACCAAGGAGTAACACAAAGGATACTGGAAGTCCCAAATGAAAAAGACTTGGACTTTGCCAAGGGCTGTTTAAGAGATTTGCTAGTGGTGGAGATCTGAGTTAATTTTAAGACTTTTTTGTTTTTTTGCTCATAAGTAAAGTTTCGGTTTTCTTTATTTGTTTGTTATTGTCAATAAAGTGCATTAAGCATGTGAAATCTCTCTACATGCATTTTACCCACAACACACTGGTGGCTTTGTCTGGTGAGTAATATTTGGCCACCCCATCAAATGGTAGTACTTCATTTCAGTGTACATGCATTTCATACTTGTTTTCCCAGCTGATGAAGAGAAATAGAGTCAATAGAGGGACTGACATGTTTTCCCTAACTGAAGAGGGAAACAGACGTGTGTTGTATGAGATGTCACTTTTTTGCTTTATTCAAAATGGAATAAGTTGGTGGAAATTATGGAAGCAATGAATAAATCTATGATAGCCTTTCAAGATGAGTGAAGTAACTGAGAGATAATTAACTGGGCTCCAGAAACAGATTACTTATAAATCAGTTATGTAAAAAGGAAATTACTAGCTGATTAATCCTCGTTTAGAATTCAGCAAACTAAGTCTGCAACTAGAAAGGTACAAGTGACCAAAAACCAAGATGCAGAAAATGTCAACAAGTAAAACATGGGTTCATAGGTTCATAGGTTCATAGATTCATGGGTGTGTACTAGGCTAATGGCCCTGGAGCCTTTACAAGCCTAGCCCATAGAAGTGCCCTGCCATCGTGCCACCCAATGCTAGTTCACAGTGCTTCTATCAAGTAGAGATACAGGAGTGATCCCCGGGGGGGGAACTTTCCATTTCCCTTCCACTCATCAAGATTTCTGTTGAAGAGGACCAGTGAGGTGCTCTGCTTGGCATGTATGGGAAGTCTATTCCAGAGCATGGGCAGTCTCTGGGTTGTGAACCTGTCCCTCCAGCATGTTCTGTTGATTGTGGTAATGAGGTTGGGGTCTCTGCAGCAGGTGGTGCGAAGGGATTGGGATTAATTTAGATGTAGCATTTCTAACAGTACTGGGCCAGACATGGCTTTGTAAGTCAAGCAGAGATTGCCTCATAGTAGATGATGTGAGACAGAGAATAGCTGGATATTTTTGATTCTGTCTATGTAGGACATGT
The DNA here is from genome assembly GCF_019279795.1 of Protopterus annectens. Taxonomy (NCBI): domain Eukaryota; kingdom Metazoa; phylum Chordata; order Ceratodontiformes; family Protopteridae; genus Protopterus; species Protopterus annectens. The sequence continues at coordinate 1,666,586,273 of NC_056744.1, read as the reverse complement.
GTTTAAGGCCTAGGATCCTCTTCATGAGGTACTTTTGTGGCCTTTCAAGCTGTTGCATGCGTTTAGTAAGGTACATGCCAAATAGGGCATTGTACTCGATGATTGGTCTAATGGGGGAAGAGTAGAGAGAGATGATGATCTCTTTCTTCCTGGATGCAAAACCCTTGCTAATGAGTTAAGCCACATAGAAGGACTTTCTGATCACAGTGGCAATGTGGTGGTCGAAGGAGAGGTTGCTGTCAACCTGTGTCCCCAAATCTCTTATACCTCCTTCAGTATTCAGTGGGTTCCATCAATGTGGTAATTAGCAGGGACTGAGGTTTTCCCAAAGGGGATGATGACACATTTTTTGGCATTAAGCTTAAGGCCATGGTTATGACACCAGTGACTGGTCTCAGTGAGGCCTTTCTGGAGGATGTCTACATCACTTGGGGAGTCAATAATACCACCCAGCTTGCAGTCATCTGCAAACTTGGTAAGCCAGAGTCCCTCCGTGTTGACCTGGACATCTGAGAAGTAGATGCCGAACAGGAGAGGACCCAGGACAGATCCCTGTGGGACTCCACTTGTGACTGGTCGGCAGTCTGACCTGGAGTCCGCAACTTTCCTGCTGTGTGTTCTGTCTGTGTGCCAATTTGCAACTCACCTAGTGATATAAGGGTTGATACCTAGTTTGGTGAGTTTATCTATGTTTTGATAGGATATGTTCCTTTAAATTAATAACAAATTACAAAAAATGCAATAAAATAAAGACAACAATTTTAACTGTGAAAATGTGAATGTTCTCTTTTATTCTGTACTTAATTTTTTTTTTTACTCACTCAAAAATAGTGGGATGGATTCATGAATGCCTATACAAAGTGTACACCATTCTGAATGAATGGACACACACAAGCATAACTCCCACCTTCTTCCTCCTAATTTTAGTTTCCCTACTGATTGTCCTGCAACCTTAAATATCGAAGGGGATTCATACACTACATGTACACTTAGTATAACCTTTCTGAGTGAATAGACAGCACAAATAATGTGGTAGAGATGTTCTTGAATACAGATCATGTACACTTTGTGTACTGTGTAGGCATTCTAGAATCCGGCCCTATTATACAACATTAAGATGGTAGACAATCTTCTAAATTATAATATAAAATGTCCTCTGCATATTAAGTAAGAAAATAGTACTATTTGTTGCAAAAAGAAGTGCATAAAACCTTAACATAAAAAATTAAATGTCACTATAGAAAAGGAGATTGAGTCTAAATTCTACTCTGTAATAACAGTCATTGCTATAGAGTATATAAAAATGTCTGTAATGGCAAGAAGGATTGTATTTAAAGGACCACTACGGGAAAGAAATTTAAAAAGATATATTTTTTTTAACTTTTCCTTAAGATTGGCTCATTGCAACCTGTATGACCAGATAGAAGTAGTTACTACTAATTTTATTCAGTTTGTAACCCTGACTGACCTCCTGGGGGCAGACATCCTGATGAGAGTTTAGAGAAAATCTTCCCTATGATACACGGGGAGTCCACTGTTTCTGAGAATACAATGCCCATAGCTAGGCTGTCATATAACACTTCCATTCACTTAGAATGGAAGAAGAGGAAAGAGCAGCTAACTTTGACAGGCCTCAGTAAACGTATTATTTACTGTCACACTGTGCCTTTTACAAATGTGTTTCCTTACGATGTGTTACACATTCTGTGAAAAAATCTTCCAGAACTGCCAGCTCATTGCTGAGATAAAAGACTTTATTTAGACATTCAACTTTGATCTGCTTCAGTTTTTTTCTCAAGTTACTCCTCTCACGTTCCCACCCTCAGCTAGAAGAGTTTCACATTTCCTTCCCTGCTAGGTTCGGCTAATTTGAATGGCAATACACATCAGAGAGTTGCTTGCAGTCAGCCAGGTGTGCCTCTGAAACTGTTCCCTCATCTCTGTCTTTACTCCTATCATCTGAATAGCACTTTCACAGTAAGTCATGGCAACAACATGCTTTTAGCAATCCTTAATGTAAACATGTCTAGGTATTCCTGTGAACATGCCTATAACATACACAGATAACAATTAATCTGGGCCACTGACAGATTTAGCTATGACTGCAAATGCATACTCTAACCAAAGTGAATATTCATATTTCTCTTAAAAATAAATTGCAGTCCTTTGCATTTTTATCCAATATGCATGCCACTGATTTTATTTATTTTATTTTATTTTACATTTGTTAACCAGGATAGTCCGACTGGATACATGTCCATTTTCAGTGGAGGCCCGGGGAGAAAAGCTCCACAAAAACAAAAACAATACTACACAAAGACATACAAAGCAGAGTATCAAATAGTAATAATACATAGTATGAAGTAGCAAAATAAAGTATTGAGCAAAACAGGATATCCTAGGACAAGAAGGAAAAATATATATGATTTATTTTTTTTTTTTTTGTGAAACTAGAAATTCATATGAGGAGTGTGATGACTAGAGTTGTCTTTAACCAGCAATAAACTGTCCAGAGAGAGGATTAGCCTGGCTTAATACAGTAGCATGTCCAGTTACATCCCAGAATTTTTTTGAGTTTGGTTTTAAAGTGACTTATAGAAGGAAGGGAGGTAATCTCAGAAGGTAGTAGATTCCATGTTCTGGCTATGAATTGGCAAGGAGAGAGTCCCCGGCTTGGTTGTTAGTTTTGTGGGTGTGAATGAGGACTCTGTTGGATGAGCGCAGTGGTCTTGGGTTGTTATGCAGGGTGATTAGGTTTGTGAGTGCAGGAGTATTTTCTGGGTTATAAATAATTTTATGGGCCAAGATCAGTTGATTATAAAGCAATAGATGAGGTAGTTCAAGCCAGCCGAGTTGGGAAAGGTTGATGCAATAATGCATCCTGAAGGGGAGGCCTGTGACAAATCTGGTGATGTGATTGTAACAGGTAGCAATGTTATTTAGGGTTGTCTTGTTAATATTAGTAAGAAGGGGGGATGCATACAGGAGAGTAGAGAGAAGGTGAGAACGAGCAATAGCTAACCTGGCAAAGGGGGTCAGGAACTTTTTTATTCTATATAGTGATTCTAGTTTTTTATTGATGTTTTTGATCATATGGTTGACATGTACGTCAAACTTTAAGTGGTTGTCAATGATAACTCCTAGGAGTTTGGTGGATGGGTCAGGTGAGATAACTGTGCCATCCTTTTATTTAATTGTGATGTTTACCGCGCAGGACCTAAGTGTAGGGAGGAATATTAACATTTTAGTCTTTTTGGGATTTAATATCAGTCGGCGGCTAGAGAGCCAATTTTCTATTGTGTTGAAGGTAGTCTGGGTAGTTAGCTCCAACTCTGTTGGGGATGTAGCGGCGCAAATTAGGGTGGAGTCATCTGCATATTGTATAGAGTTGACTTTAGGTAAGACAGTGTATAAATCATTAATGAATATGGAGAATAACAGAGGACCTAGGATAGATCCCTGTGGGACACCCAGAGTGTTAGGTAACAGGGTGGAGAGTTTAGACTGCCAAAGTACCGCTTGTTGTCTACCACTTAGGTAGGAGTCGAACCATTGTAGTGATAAGGGGTCAAGGCCGAATGACTGTAGGGTGTGGATTAAGAGTTTGTGATCAACCATATCAAAGGCTTTGGACAAGTCCAAGAATAGAGCTGAGGAGATATGGTTGCTGTTACGATGAGTGTTTATGGTGTTGGTAAAGACTGTTAGGGCAGTTGTGGTACTATGGTGTGGTCTGAAGCCGTGTTGGGTGTTTGCTAAGAGATGATTTTTGATTAAGTGGAACATTAATTGTTTTTGAATACATTTTTCCATAATTTTGGTCAAAGGAGAGAGTATGGCTATGGGCCTGTAGTTGGAGAGTTCGGTGGAACTGCCCCCTTTATGGAGTGGGATGACATATGATGTTTTCCAGATGTTTGGAATTATACCTTCTTTTATGGTGCGATTAATAAGTAGCGAGACTGGGTAGGCTATGGTGTCAGCTGAGTTTTGTAAGTATTCAGCTGGAAGTTGGTCATCTGCAAGTGTGGTGGGTTTTAGTTTTTTGATTAAGGTCCAGACAAGTGATGTGGCAATTGGTTGGAAGCTAAATATAGGTAGGTTTTTTGGAGTCAAATTATCTGAGCTGTGGGGGCTCAGAGGTAGTTTGCTGGCTAGAGCTTGGATAGTCTCTGTAAAGAATTGGTTAAAACTGTTTGAGATAGTTTCTGGGGGTTTATTAATAAGGGAAGCTGGGACAGGGGTGGAAGTTTCACCAGGGTGTATTAGGTTGTTAAGCCCTGCCCAGAATTTTTGTGAACTGTTTTGGTTGAAAGTTTGCAGGTTACAGTAGTGTTGCTTTTTATCAAGTAGTATGTGTTTTTTAGTTACATTTCTGAGTTGTCTATATTTAGTCTGGTCTTGTGGGAGTTTGGTGGTTCACCATAAGGCCCATGCTTTGTTTCTGAGTTTGATTTTGAACTTGGTCTTTGTTGAGAGCCATGGGACAGCTTTTGCCTTAGTTTTCTTAGAGCGGATGGGTGCGTGGAAGTCAAGGATCTCAAGGAATTTTCTGTTAAAGTACATTACTGCATCATCTAGGGGGAGGTGGTTTAGTAAAGTCTAATTACAAGAGATTATAAATAGAACAATTTCAGAAAGCAAAATCCCCTCTCTATGGAAGATCTCCCATATAATCCCTTTACACAAAGGTGGCACATCAACTGAGCTCTCCAACTATCGGCCTATTGCCTTACTCTCTCCATTAGCTAAAATAATGGAGAAACGTATACACAGACAACTGCATGACCACCTACTACAAAATAATCTACTTGCAGATTGTCAACATGGCTTTAGGCCTTACCATAGCACAACAACTGCCCTGCTATCCTTCTCTGATTCTATAAACAAAAACCATAACAATAACACCTTTTCCTCTGCTCTATTTATTGATCTTTCTAAAGCTTTTGATATGGTGAACCATCCCATACTTATTGACACTCTAAAAGCCCATTCACTAGATCCACAAGCATTACAATGGTTTAAATCCTATTTAGAAAATAGACAGCAAGCAGTTCTCTGGAACAAGAATATTTCTTCATCCCTCCCTGTAAACATTGCAGTACCACAAGGTTCTATCTTAGGGCCACTTCTATTTTTCCTTATTTATTAATGACCTACATACTAGTATTTCTCAAGCCACCTGCATACAGTATGCAGATGACTCCACCTTAATTTGCTTAGCCAAGTCTATAACCTCTCTCCAGTGCCTCACCCAAACAGCATTTAACTGTGTTGAAAACTGGTTCACAAAACACTGCCTTCTGCTCAACCCCAAGAAAACTAAATTATTACTTTTTTCTCCTACTCACAAGACACCTCAACTGCACTTCACAGTAACCTCTAACAATGGAACCATCATATCCCCCGATACTACAACCCGTCTTCTAGGTGTTACAATAGACAACAACCTTAGCTACAATGACCATATTAATTCCACTATAAAGACGGTAAACAAAAAACTAGGGACCTTATACAGAATCAAATCCTTCCTTACCCCTGCAGCCAGAAACACTATAGACCAAACCCACCTAATCTCCACCCTGTTCTATGCTTCTGATATCTATACTAATCTTTCTAAAACCAACCTTACCAAACTCTCCACCTGTTATAATAACATAGCCAGATTTGCTTCTGGTACCCCGTTTAGAACTCATCATTGTCACAACCTCAAACAGCTGGGATGGTTAGAACTACAGAACCAATTACTTTTTCAACAACTTGTTATCACCCAAAAGAATCCTCTACTACCCTAAAATACCCCAATCCTCACTAATCTCATCTCCCCTTACAAAAATCTTGCAACTCTATGCTCAGCAAATAAGCTTCAAATCTCTTCCATTAAATCCAACAACAAAGCTGGGGACTCACTCTTCTCAAACACCATAGGAAAGAGCTGGAATCATCTTCCTTCTGAACTTTCCAACCTTACTTCTACTCTACTTTTTAAGAAGAACCTTAAAGAATATCTTAAATCCCACTGGCTTTGTCCCTGCTCCAAACCTGACTGATATCTCTTGCCCCCTCATGCTCTTTCTCAAAAAAAAATTTGTTTTACTTTATCTATCTTCTGTTTTGATTTTTGTTTTTACTCATAGTATTTGATTCTAGCCTAAATCTGCTAAATAACTCTGTATAACTCTACCTTTTAATGTTAATTTTGTAACAAATTTTATTTTAATTTTAATTATACTTTATTGTATTTCTTGTCATTGCTGCTGCTCGGAGCTTTTCTCCCTGGGCCTCTACTGAAAATGGACATGTATCCAGTTAGACTAGCCCGGTCAACAAATGTAAAATAAATAAATAAATACATTAGTTCTAGATTAAATTTGGCTGAGTCGAAATCTTTGTTATTTCTAACTAGTCTGAGTATGGGTTGCTTGGATTTGCCTGCTTTGTGTTTGATTATATATGTGAGGTGGTGGTCACTAAGGCTATCAGGGAGGATACCAACTGTATACATGTTGGGGAGACTGTTAATGAGTACCCAATCAAGTATACTTTCTTTTTGGTTATGTTTACCTGTTCTAGTTGGGGTGTTGATAACTTGCTTGAATGTATGCAAGTTAATATGGGTGGTAGGAGATACTGCAGAGCAGGTGCTCCAGTCAATATTGAAGTCATCGAGAAGTATGGTTTCTTGAGGGTAGTGACTGGATATCCAGTGAAGGGTGTCTTCTAGAGTGGCTATGTTGTTTCCTGGAGGGATGTACATACAGATTACATAGAGGCTCTTACTGTGGTTGATCTGGAGTTTTGTGGCTAGGATTCTGAATTATTTATCAGAGGGGGTTGTATGTCTTCTATTGTTACAGTCAATTCAGATTTATAAAGTACAGCTACCCCACCCCCTTTCCTGGATGTACGATCCTGCCTATGAATGTTATACCCGGGAAGTAGTATTTCATTATCAGCGGTGGAAGGTTTTAACCAAGTCTCAGAGAGACACATAATATCAGGGGAGATTACAGCAAGGAGTGCATGAAGTTCATGCAATTTGTTATTTATACTTCTAATGTTGAGATGGCATGTTAGGAGAGAGTTGGGTGGTCGAGAGGTTACAGGGTCGAGGCTGATATTGCTAGTTGTGGAAGAGTTGTTCCAGTTATTGGTGGGGCCAGGGTTGGGATGAATATCCCCAGCAATTAATAGTCTAAGTCTTAGCTTGGAGATGAGTTTGAGGAATTTATCAATTATTTTATAGTAGTGTTTGTATATGGGGCAAGTTTTGTCTGTGATATTGAATGGGTAATATGGACATGATGTTAAGGATGGTCTAATACTGCTAGTATGAAAATAGTTGGTGTGCCTAGTTTCAGTGGAGGTGGTTAGAGCACTTGGGGTATGGAATCCTAGTAGAGGCTGGGTTTCATATAAGGCTAGGAGGTAAGGGGCTAATAGGATAGACAGCAGGATGGGGTACCACAGTTTAAAGAAGTAGGGGTCTCTAGGTATAGAGGTACTATTTGTTTTAGTAATGTAAAGCAAGAGTTCTTGTATAGGTGAACAGTGGGAGGGAGTAGGGAGGAAAGAGTGTGATAGCAGTAGTAGAGTAAGGGTGTGATAGGTCGGTTTACCAGAAGGTGAACTGGAGGTGAGGTGGGGGTTGTGGTTTAGTACCTTTAAATGTAGACGTAGTGGGGGTGGGTGGGATTTGGGGGCAGGGAGGGGAGCGGAGTGAGCCCGAGTGTAGAGAGGGCGAACGGAGTGGGGTTAAAACAAACTCAATCAGGCAGAATCCAGTTAGGTAAAGTAATCAGGTATAATCCAGTTAGGTGAAGTTTTAAGTGAAATGCACTTTTTCTATAAGTGAGATGCACTTTTTCTATAAACTATGTTGCTAGTGCAATCCAGAAAGTTATATAGAGAGTTTTTGCTATGGTTTACAACATCTGTGTGCTGCAGGTTGTACTAATCTGGGGAGTTGTACTACTTATCCCAAGTGTCCCTGAGCTGGAAAAAGTGTTCCATTAACAGGGTTGTGGGAAGCCTGGTTTGGGAGGGAGGACTAGTGGGACCTTAGACCCTGGGCAGCAGCTTCCACAAATAACAATAAAGTACTGTGTGAGCACCTTGTTTCTTATATGAAGCTGCTTGGTACTTTTGGGTTTCCAGCGAGGTATGGTAGTCTGTTTGCCTGACTCGGGAGCTTAGAGGGGCTGAGTCCAGGGGAGCTACATTGTTTCTTATATGAAGCTGCTTGGTACTTTTGGGTTTCCAGCAAGGTATGGTAGTCTGTTTGCCTGACTCAGGAGCTTAGAGGGGCTGAGTCCAGGGGGGGGGCTACCTTGTTTCTTATATGAAGCTGCTTGGTACTTCTGGGTTTCCAGTGAGGTATGGTAGTCTGTTTGCCTAACTCAGGAGCTTAGAGGGGCTGAGTCCAGGGGAGCTACCTTGTTTCTTATATGAAGCTGCTTGGTACTTTTGGGTTTCCAGTGAGGTATGGTAGGTTGTTTGCCTGACTCGGGAGCTTAGAGGGGCTGAGTCCAGGGGAGCTACCTAGGAGAAACCATATACAAACAGAAGGAAGTTAGGAGAGAAAAGAGACATCCGTGACATGTAGTAGGTACTGGTATGCCTTTAACGGCGAGCCCCTTTAGCTGCTGGCACTTAGCATGTTAGCAAGCTGTGGGTTTCAATTTAACATTCTATTTCAGGTGTATATTACTTCCACATTAGAACAGTACAGCCATTGCGCATATAACATTTACAAGTAATACAAAGCTAAAAACCTTAAATGTTTGGTGTGGCATGAACTTTTAACAGAGAAAAATAGTGCATTTATGTATGCAATTTCATTTTAGAGCTACCATTAGGTAATACAGATCATTGGCATTCCTGGGAGATCAGCGACTACCTCAAACAGACTCTTCCACATTTAGGACGAGCTGTGTCAATACAACCATCAATTACAAGCCATATCTTTCTTTTGGATTGCCAAACCAGAGCATTAGAGCAGAAATAGATATGTTAACAGCACCAAAACAGTACAGCAGTGTTGCACTCATTGTTAGAGTTACAACTCAGCACAGCTCCTCGTGGTGTCCAGCAGAGTTCCTAAAGCAGCAGAGAGCTAAAGGAGCAACTTTTCAAGATTTAAGCATTTTTTCTTTGCTTTTTCAATTTTTTGTGCATTTTGACCACTATTTCTGCCTATTTTAAAGCTCTGTTACCTTTTTTTACTGTTTTTCTGAGATAAAGTTACTGTGTTGCACTTCAAAGTTTGTTTTGCTTAAACTTTAACTGTAAGCTACTACACTCAAGTGTACTAGCTTGTTGATAGCATTTAATCGAAATTTAAAGCATTTATTGTGTTTTCTGTCTGCCTCTGTAAAAAAAATTAGAAAAAAACAAAAAAATATATCTTTTTCCTGCTTTGCTAACTAGTTTAGTCCAGTCATCAGATTTTGCTGATCCCTGGGCTTTGTCTTGGTTCCTGTGCTATTCTATTCCTTATTTGGTTGAAGGGAAGTTTCTTTGCTCACCAGTGGGAGTGGGGAGCACTGAGCAGCCTGTTTGTCCTTAAGGGAGTGGTTCCAGCCAGAAACCTGTAGTTCATTGGCCATTTTGGGTCATTTCCTGCTTTTTCCAGCCCCCTGCTATAAAGCATGCTTTGGCAGACTTTTCTGGCTTGTAGAGAACTCAGCACAGCTCCTCGTGGTGTCCAGCAGAGTTCCTAAAGCAGCAGAGAGCTAAAAGAGCAACTTTTCAAGATTTAAGTATTTTTTCTTTGCTTTTTCGATTTTTTGTGCATTTTGACCACTGTTTCTGCCTATTTTAAAGCTCTGTTACCTTTTTTTACTGTTTTTCCGAGCTAAAGTTACTGTGTTGCACTTCAAAGTTTGTTTTGCTTAAACTTTAACTGTAAGCTACTACACTCAAGTGTACTAGCTTGTTGATAGCATTTAATCGAAATTTAAAGCATTTATTGTGTTTTCTGTCTGCCTCTGTAAAAAAAAAATTAGAAAAAAACAAAAAAATATATCTTTTTCCTGCTTTACTAACTAATTTAGTCCAGTCATCAGATTTTGCTGATCCCTGGGCTTTGTCTTGGTTCCTGTGCTATTCTATTCCTTATTTGGTCGAAGGGAAGTTTCTTTGCTCACCAGTGGGAGTGGGGAGCACTGAGCAGCCTGTTTGTCCTTAAGGGAGTGGTTCCAGCCAGAAACTTGTAGTTCATTGGCCATTTTGGGTAATTTCCTGCTTTTTCCAGCCCCCTGCTATAAAGCACGCTTTAGCGCGATTTAGCGTGGAGTTGCCACTAGAGCACCATCGGGCAGCGCCGGTTAAACTATTTCTGGCTCCATAAAGTCTGCTCTTCATTTTTTCCCTTAGAACTTCTCTCCTTGTAATCTAAACAGTCTATCCTTTATCTGAAAAGCGCAGCACTTGTTCCTGAAGCATTTTTTTGTCTGAAAAGCTCAGCACTTGTTCCTAAAGCATTTTTTTGTCAGGTTAAGCACTTCTATATTATACAAAGTACTTCACTAGCCTAAAACCCCCTTTGAGTACCCACTTCCCTATAAGTCCTCTCTAACTCAGTTACACCTCAAACTTCTCATTTCTTCTAGCATTTCGAAGGGTCAGCTGCTAGCGTCCTCTCCTGTCCAGCTGGTGAATCTGGGAATATTGAGGCAATGTTACAATTGCCTCATGTACACAGACAACCCTTTCCTCCTCCCACAAAACACAAATACATGTGAGAAATGCAACTATATAGCCAAACTGGAGGCTGAGCTCTCTCAACTCAGGACTGGAAAGACCAGACAGGAGGAGAAGGTAAACACACACACCACACACTCAGTCTCACATAGAACTGTCACAACTACAAATCAAACACATAAACACACAAAGACATACTCAGAGGCACTGATCAAAAATCTACCTAAACAGCAGAGGCCTCCAAAGCAGACACACAAGCAACGGCCACCTCATGACAAAACACAAAAAACACATAGACCACAAAGTCAGTGTGCTAATCAATCACAGCCCTTAAGGCCAAACACAATGCCAGACACACTTGTCATAGGTGACTCCATAGTCACACACTGACGTCCCACTCACCAGACTGAGCAAGGAGAGGGTCACAGTAAGCTGCCTGTCGGGTGCTAGAATCCGCCACATAACACATGCACTCAGGTCACTCCACAGCAAGTACAAGTATGACTCAGTCATTGTCCATGCTGGTGTGAATGACCTGAGACGTACCTCCCTGGACTACATGAAAAGAGACATAGAGGAGCTCTCAGATTATGTAGCCCAGGCTGGTATGACCCTGACCCTGAGCAGTATTCTACCCTCACCAAGGATGATGCCACAATACAGAGACAAAATGATCAGCTTTAACAATTGGCTTAACTTCTGGTGCCATTCTAAGGGGATCCAATATCTGTCTGCCTGGGGTGACATGCTTGACAAGCCACGCTGCTTCGCAAGGGACGGCTTGCACCTGTCACCTCTAGGTTTCCGGATATTGGCCAAGGCTCTTGCCACCCCCATAGTGCCTTTTTTAGGCAAGGCTCAAATTCTAAACCTTCCGCCCTAGAAAACAAAAATGGAAAAAAACTAAGGGTAATGCTGCTCAATGCCAGAAGTCTAAATCTCAAGATGCATGACCTCGAAGCCCTCCTAAATATGGAGAACATCGATGTCTGTGCGGTGACCGAAACCTGGTTCAAGGCTCCTGAGAGCACCCCGGCACTATCAGGTTATACCTCATATCATGCGTTCCGGCCCCAAAACCCGGACCGTACCACAAAAGGAGGGGGTGTATCCATATTCATCAAGGATACCCTCACCTCCAGGTTGGTGGCAACGCATGATGCATCAGAGACCATTCAGGTGCAAGTAACCATAGGCAAAACTGCCCTGCAGTTTGTAGCATGTTACAGATCACCCTCTCAAAACCCAGGAATCCCACACAGCCTTCCTGAAGACGCTGGAGAGTATAAAGGTCTCTCCAAACACCATCATACTGGGCGACTTCAACTACCCAAGCATAGACTGGGAACATTACTCAAGCCCCAATACCCTAGCCCAAAGGTTCCTAGAGTTCATAAACTCTAATGCTATGGAACAACTAGTTACCATTCCCACAAGAGGGGAAAATATACTAGACCTGATCATCACAAATATGGGGACAAAATGCTCCACACCGGAAGTATATCCCTCATTGGTGAGATCGGACCACAAACTAATCACACTGGAGATCCACATCCCTCCCCCACCCCCAACAAAAAAGACCACAGTGAAGAACTTCTCAAAAGCCAACTTTACACTGCTTAAGACGGGGGTGGTATCCTTCAAGGCCCCCGAGCTAGTGGAAACCACAACCCATGCTACTGAATCCCTTACAAAAGCCTTCTACGAGCATCTCCAGGATTGCATGGATCAAGCAATCCCAAATAAAATCAAGACCCATTCCACCAAAGGCAAGCGCCCGGTCTGGTAAACCCCAGCCATAAACAAACTGTACAACAAGAGGAGAAAGCTACTACAGGATAGAACAAAATCCCTAAAAGTGAGGACATCCCTAATCAACACTAGCAAAAAACTACGATCACTCATAAAATCTTCCAAGGCCAACTTTGAGAGAAAAATCACCAAGGAGTTAAAAGACAATCACAAGGCGTTCTTTAGCTATGTTAGAAACCTGGGTGGGAACTCCCAGATATGCTCAGAATTAGTCCAAAATGACACAAAAATCAAAGAACCCACAGACATTGCCAACATACTGGCAGACAGGTTCAGTGCAAATTTCTCCCCTCCCTCCCCCCCAAAAGGAGAAATATCTATACTGGCAGAGTGTAGCCTCCCAGACATTTCAGATGCCCAGGTGAGAGTTGCCCTCTCTAAAGCTAAAAACACAGCATCAATGGGACCTGATGGTGTCCCTGGCTGTGTGCTACATGAACTCAAGGAGGAACTAAACCCGCACATAAGGCTACTGTTTAACCTCAACCTCACTACAGGATACGTACCTAAAGAGTGGCATACGGCAACTGTGATCCCACTCCACAAAGGTGGTGCCTCTACGGACCCTGGTAATTACTGCCCCATAAGCTTAACAAGTCTGGTCTGCAAAGCTATGGAGAGGATCATAATGGAACTCATAAATAAAGACATTGGGGACTTACAGAAGTTGGATCCTACCCAATTTGGCTTTGTAAAGGGCAGATCGTGCCTATTAAACTTAGTCGACTTCTTTGAGACAGTCACCAAGGCCATTGATGAGGGTAAGGCAGTTCACACAACCTACCTTGACCTTGCTAAAGCTTTCGACACAATACCCCACTCGGGTATCATAGAAAAGCTCACCAGCTTAAATGTAAACCCATATGTCACAAGATGGGTTGCAAACTGGCTCAAGGACAGAACCCACAGGGTCAGAGTTGCTGGTGCCATGTTAGACTCCAAGCCAGTCACAAGCGGTGTCCCACAGGGCTCAGTCCTGGGCCCCCTCTTGTTCGGCATCTATTTTTCAGAAGTACAGACAAACATAGGGGGATTATGGCTGACAAAGTTTGCAGATGACTGCAAACTGGGTGCCATAGTCGAGAATCCATCAGACACAGATATCCTCCAAAGAGGACTTCTAGAAACAGATAGCTGGTGCCAGAGCCATGGCCTGAAGCTGAACGCCAGAAAATGTATAGTCATACCCTTTGGGAAAAACAAGGTAACCCCTAACTATCACATAGGAGGCAATCCATTAAGCACGGAAGAGGTAATCAGGGACCTAGGGACCCAAGTAGACAGTAACCTCTCGTTCGACACCCATGTTGCCAAAGTGGTTAGAAAAACCTTCTACATTGCCCACCTGATCATGAAGGGATTCACATCCAGATCAAGGGAGGTCATTGTACCCCTGTACTCTTCACTTATTCGACCAATGATTGAATACAATGCCCCATTTGGAATGTATCTTACCCGACATCTGCAGCAATTGGAAAGACCCCAAAAGTTCCTCACCAAAAGGATAAAGGGGCTCAAAAACATGTCATATGCTGCCCGACTGAAGAAACTCCAGCTCTATTCAGTTGCATACCGTCTGCTCAGAGGTGATCTGTGCCTGACATACAAAGCCATGTCCAACCCGGAATTAATGGACATGCTCCACCTCAAAAAATCCAAATCCACCAGATCCACGAGAGCAATAGACTTAAACCTCAACACGGATATAAATAGGACGTGCTGGAGGGACAGATTCATCACCCAGAGACTTCCTATGCTATGGAACAGAATACCGGTCCATGTGAGGCAGAGCTCTTCACTGACTCTATTCAAGAGAAATCTTGACCAGTGGATGGGAGATTGTAGGTTTGCCCCGAGGATCATATCTGTGTCACTACTAGACAGAGGCACAACTAACTAACTAATGGGTGTAGTATTCTTCAACCCAAGGGGTGGCGAAAGCCACGCACATTCTGACTAGGCTTATAAATGCCCTAGGGCAGATAGCCTAGTATTAACCTATGAACCTATGAACTTCTCTAACGCGCTAAAACGCCAACTTTTAAGAAAGCAGAGTGTATCTAGCTGCTTGCAAATATCACTCACATTTAGTTTAAAAAGTACATTGTAACACAATTTGAACAGTAGTTTCTAACATTGTTGCGAAATCACTTTAAGCATAGTAGTATCAAATGTTGCGAAATCACTTTAAGCATAGTAGTATCAAATATTGCGAAATCACTTTAAGCATAGTAGTATCAAATATACAATAGCAGTTTTGAACATACCACTTAAAAAGGACGTTGCCGACAGGGTCAAGGTATTCAGGCTGTTTGAAAATGGCGGCTTTTTCGTAGGTATACTTAAAACCTCGCTATTCTGGTTGGGGGCTGGTTTAGAGGAATATTACCCAACAAACTCAATCAGGTATAATCCAGTTAGGTAAAGTAATCAGGTATAATCCAGTTAGGTGAAGTTTTAAGTGAAATGCACTTTTTCTATAAGTGAGATGCACTTTTTCTATAAACTATGTTGCTAGTGCAATCCAGAAAGTTATATAGAGAGTTTTTGCTATGGTTTACAACATCCGTGTGCTGCAGGTTGTACTAATCTGGAGAGTTGTGCTACTTATCCCAAGTGTCCCTGAGCTGGAAAAAGTGTTCCATTAACAGGGTTGTGGGAAGCCTGGTTTGGGAGGGAGGACTAGTGGGACCTTAGACCCCGGGCAGCAGCTTCCACAAATAACAATAAAGTACTGTGTGAGCACCTTATTTCTTATATGAAGCTGCTTGGTACTTTTGGGTTTCCAGCGAGGTATGGTAGTCTGTTTGCCTGACTCGGGAGCTTAGAGGGGCTGAGTCCAGGGGAGCTACATTGTTTCTTATATGAAGCTGCTTGGTACTTTTGGGTTTCTAGCGAGGTATGATAGTCTGTTTGCCTGACTCGGGAGCTTAGAGGGGCTGAGTCCAGGAGAGCTACCTTGTTTCTTATATGAAGCTGCATGGTACTTTTGGGTTTCCAGCGAGGTATGGTAGTCTGTTTGCCTGACTCGATAGCTTAGAGGGGCTGAGTCCAGGGGAGCTACCTTGTTTCTTATATGAAGCTGCTTGGTACTTTTGGGTTTCCAGCAAGGTATGGTAGTCTGTTTGCCTGACTAGGGAGCTTAGAGGGTCTGAGTCCAGGGGAGCTACCTTGTTTCTTATATGAAACTGCTTGGTACTTTTGGGTTTCCAGCAAGGTATGGTAGTCTGTTTGCCTGACTAGGGAGCTTAGAGGGTCTGAGTCCAGGGGAGCTACCTTGTTTCTTATATGAAACTGCTTGGTACTTTTGGGTTTCCAGCGAGGTATGGTAGTCTGTTTGCCTGACTCGGGGGCTGAGTCCAGGGGAGCTACCTTGTTTCTTATATGAAGCTGCTTGGTACTTTTGGGATTCCAGTGAGGTATGGTAGTCTGTTTGCCTGACTCGGGAGCTTAGAGGGGCTGAGTCCAGGGGAGCTACCTTGTTTCTTATATGAAGCTGCTTGGTACTTTTGGGTTTCCAGTGAGGTATGGTAGTCTGTTTGCCTGACTCGGGAGCTCAGTGGGGCTGAGTCCAGGGGAGCTACCTTGTTTCTTATATGAAGCTGCTTGGTACGTTTGGGTTTCCAGCAAGGTATGGTAGTCTGTTTGCCTGACTCGGGAGTTTAGAGGGGCTGAGTCCAGGGGAGCTACCTTGTTTCTTATATGAAGCTGCTTGATACTTTTAGGTTTCCAGTGAGGTATGGTAGTCTGTTTGCCTGACTCGGGAGCTTAGAGGGGCTGAGTCCAAGGGAGCTACCTTGTTTCTTATATGAAGCTGCTTGGTACTTTTGGGTTTCCAGCGAGGTATGGTAGTCTGTTTGCCTGACTCGGGAGCTTAGAGGGGCTGAGTCCAGGGGAGCTACCTTGTTTCTTATATGAAGCTGCTTGGTACTTTTGGGTTTCCAGCGAGGTATGGTAGTCTGTTTGCCTGACTCGGGAGCTTAGAGTGGTTGAGTCCAGGGGAGCTACCTAGGAGAAACTTGTTTCTTATATGAAGCTGCTTGGTACTTTTGGGTTTCCAGCGAGGTATGGTAATCTGTTTGCCTGACTCAGGAGCTTAGAGGGGCTGAGTCCAGGGGAGCTACCTTGTTTCTTATATGAAGCTACTTGGTACTTTTGGGTTTCCAGCGAGGTATGGTAGTCTGTTTGCCTGACTCGGGAGCTTAGAGGGGCTGAGTTCAGGGGAGCTACCACTTAAAAAGGACGCTGCCGACAGGGTCAAGGTATTCAGGATGTTTTGATGTGTCCTATTTGTAGTTACTACTGCCGTTGTATGCACATATTCATTGCTGGTATGATGTTTTTGTAGCAACTTAGTATATTCTTGACTTCATGCAATGCCGCGCCTACTTACTGTTCTTGCTCTCTCTCAAAATTGTTTTCTTTTGCAGGCTGTCACAACATGCTATTCTATTCATCAATATACAGAAATTAACACTTTTGTCCAATAAGGTGTGTGTGTGTGTGTGTGTGTGTGTGTGTGTGTGTGTGTGTGTGTGTGTGTGTGTGTGTGTGTGTGTGTATTTCTTCTGTAACAATAACTATTGCAATTCAATTATGATATGAATTTAGTTCTGAAATCATGGATCAGGCATGAGAGGCCCACCCCATCCCATGAGCATTAACAAAGCAAATGCGCTGTGCACAATTTGTAGGATTATAATTATACACAAACACCAGCTGATATGTATAACAGGGCTGGGTATGGTATGGCTTCGACTTCATTAAATAAAAGGGTACAAAGGGCAAACTTCGGGTTTTAAATAGCTGAGCTAAAACATCAAAGTACTTGCAAGCCATTAAATGTAAAAACAGCCCATGGCAACAACAAGGCCTACAAACACAGAAAATGAGACATTCTATAAAGTTGGTATCCAGAGCAATTATGTAGATAACACACATTTCCGCTGTCTTACATCTGCAGGTGCATAACGTGTGAAGCCTGATGAATAACTGAGTCTAGCTCTCACTGCAGGAAGAGGCAAGCAGAGCTAAAAGATATCATGCTGAGGAGATGACTTCATTATGCAGGCATCATGACTCCTCAATGGTTAACTTCAATGGATTGTTCATCAACAGAACATGAAGACGGTCTGATGCATATGCATGGGAACCCTAAGTCACAGACAGTGGCTTAGCAAATTCACAGGAATCTTAACAGCAGCATCAAAGGAGGTATGAGCAGATTATTTTAGGAAACACGTTTTTTAAACCAAAGAAGAAATGCACATCAATAATTACCTAGTTCTTCTGTCACCAAACAGTTACATTTAAGCATAGACAGCTCACCAGAAAGTAGCTACAATCAAATGAACAGCCATATTTCTGCAGTTACTATTCCACAATACCATCAGACTTTACATTGGTACACCTGTAAGGAAAGCAGCAGACTGTTTTATGAGAATCACAAAGTAAGGCACGTCAACAAATGGATGGCAGGCATTATGGGTGACACCGACTATTCTTCACACCATACTGTGTCACTTTTATATAACTTAGCAATATACTGAAGTGCAGTCATCAGAACCCCCTTCTGTCTGCATCAGACCACATAGCAGTATCACTGTGGCTTCCAGGTACAGTTTACAGCACAATGTTAAATCTTAGGTATGCACACTTTGTAAGAAATTCTTCTTCCCAACAATGAAGACATAGACATGCATGACTTATCCGGAACATGTTAGATTAAGTGAAGCCACTGTTGTGTGCTTCTGCATACTGACCGCCTGTAATGCATTACTAAAATCATATGAAGCACCACTGGAAACCACTTTCTTCTGCAGTATCACTGTAGGTCCATCAAATCATGTGTGAAAACCTGTCATCAGTGTCTGTAATTACTGTTGACAACTGGGCAAGAACAGTTAGGGATAAAATATATGACCCTGCACATTTTGAACGTCTTCTACCCTCAATATAGATTGCAAAGAAATGACTTACTTTTAAGATATCACTATGCTTCCTTTGTTTTAGTGCAAACAAAGGCAGGTGTTACATAGCACTTTTACTACTTACTCCTGTTAACTTTCCATGAAGGAGCTGCATGAATTTCTTTCAAGTACTGGTTGTGTACTATATGTGACAACAAACTCCCATAGTCTCCATATGTTTGGACTGTTGGGTAGGGTTCCAAGATGGAAGCCTTTTCTTACATAGAAAAACATCCTAGACCGGCTAAAATTTGCAGAACAATACAAGCATGTGGGAAAATATATTAAGTCTGAGGAGACCAAGGTTGAACTTTTTGGCAATTCCAAAAGGTACGTTTGGCGCAAAAACAACAGTTTGCATCACCAAAAGAACACCATCCCCACAGTGAAGCATGGTGGTGGCAATATAGGTTCATAGGTAGGTTCATAGGTAGGTAATAGGCTATTGGACCTAAGGCCTATATAAGCCTAGCCAAAAAGGTACCCTGGCTTTCATCACCCAAGAAAATTATTTTCCTGTGCCACTGTTGAGCAGAGCCACAGAAGTGATCCCAGGGGTGAATTTCCTATTTCCCATCCAGTCATCAAGATTTTTCTTGAAGAGTGCTAATGAGGAGCTTTGTTTAATATAGATAGGTAATTTGTTCTAAAGTATGGGAAGTCTCTGGGACAGGAATCTTTCCCTCCAGCATGTTCTGTTTCTTGTGGTGACAAGGTTTAGGTCCCTAGAGCGTGTAGCTCGGAAGGATTGGGATTTCTTTAAGTGGAGCATGTCCAACAGCTCGGGGTTTGACATAACTTTGTATGTTAGGCAGAGATCACCTCAGAGTAGGTGATATGTGACGGAGTAAAGCTGGAGTTTGAGACGGTCTGCGTAGAGCATCTGTTTGAGGCTGGTAATCCTCTTTGTGAGGTATTTCTGTGGCCTTTCCAGTTGTTGTACATGTCTTGTGAGGTACATACCAAAAGGGGTGTTGTACTCTATAATGGATCTAATGAGTGATGAGTAGAGGGGAACAATGACCTCTTTTTTCCTGGATGAGAAACCTTTTGTGATGAGGTGTGCCACATAGAAGGATTTCCTGACTACTGTGGCAATGTGATTATCAAAGGAGAGACTACTGTCCACCTGTGTCCCAAGGTTTCTTATCACACTTTCGGTGTTAAGTAGACTACCACCTACATGGTAGTTCATGGGTACAGAGTTTTTACCAAAGGGAATGACAGTACACTTTTTGGCATTGAGCTTGAGGCCATGGTTTTGACACCAGGCATCTGTCTCAGTGAGGCCCTTTTGTAGGATGTCCACATCGTTAGGAGTTTCGATTCTGGCTCCTAGTTTGCAGTCACCTGTGAACTTTGTTAGCCAAAGACCTTCTGTGTTAGCCTGTACTTCAAAGAAGTTGATACCAAACAGGAGAGGACCCAGGGCTGAACCCTGTGGTACTCCACTTGTCACTGGTCTGAAGTCAGATTTGGAGTCTGCTACTTTCACAGTGTTTGTTCTGTCAGTGAGCCAGTTGGCAACCCATCTTGTGACATAGGGATTTATACCTAATTTAGTGAGTTTGTCTATAATTCCAGAGTGGGGGATGGTGTCGAAAGCCTTGGCGAGATCTAGATAGGCTGTGTGAACCACCTTACCCTCATCTACGGCTTTGGTGACTGCTTCAAAGAAGTCTATCAGGTTTAGGAGACATGATCTGCCTTTTACAAACCTGAACTGGGTGGGTTCCAGAGTTTGGAGATTACCAATGTCATTGTTTATAAGATCCATGATAATACATTCCATGGCCTTGCAGACCAGGCTCATCAGGCTAATGGGGCAGTAGTTCCTGGGGTCCGTAGTGGCTCCCCCTTTGTGGATTAGGATAACGGTCGTTATGTGCCATTCAGTGGGCACAAAGCCCGAGGTGAGGCTATGACTGAACATGGTACTTAGGTGGGGGTGCCAGTTCATTTAGAATGCAGTCTGGGATGTTGTCAGGTCCCATGGATGCTGTGTTCTTGGCTTTGGAGAGTGTGGTTTTTACCTGTGCAGCTGTGATTACAGGAACTTTGCATTCTTCCGGTATAGAGATGGGCCTTTTGTGGGGTGAGAGGGGGGTAAAGTTAGCACTCAGTTGCCAGGATGTTGGTAATATCAGTTGGTTCTGTATATTTAGTGCCATTGTGCTGTAAATTAGAGCAGATCTGAGTGTTGCCATTGAGATTCTTGACATAGCTATAGAATGCTTTGGGGTTGTATTTAGAATCAGTGGTGATTTTGTTTTCATAACTAGCTTTGGAGGATTTTATGAGGGATCACAGCTTCTTACTGAGGCTGACCAGGGAGTTCCTCCAATCATGGGATTTTACTCTTTTTTGCAACAGTTTCTTTCTTCTGTTGTAGCATTTTTTTATGGCAGGGGACCACCAGATTGGCTTCATTTTTTGGAGGATAGCATCTTGGTTCTGTTAGGATAGCATGATCCATGCACTCGTGTAAGTGCTTATAAAGTGCATTTATGTAGGATTCAGTAGTCGTACATCTATTGTCTGTCTGCATGGGTGTCGTGAAGTTTGCCACTTCTGTCTTAAGAAGTGTGAAGTTGGTTTTGGAGAAATGTTTTACAGTGGTTTCCCTAATGGGGGGTAGGGGTGGGATGTGGATGTCTATGGTGATTTGCTTGTGGTTGGATCTGACCAACGAGGAATTGACCTGTGGTATGGAACACCAGTCGCCCATGTTGGTAATGACCAGGCCTAGGATACTGCTGCCCCTGTTGGTGGTGTGGATAAGTTGATCCAAGGTATCGGAATTTATGAATTCATGCTTTGTGGTTGCTTTTCTTCAGCTGGAACTGGACCTTTAGTCAAGATGAAGGGAATTAACAACAATCAACAGCTCATTCGGGCCAGTTATGTTAACCCTAGAACTACACACTACTACAAACTATTATTCAAACTTCAAAAACTAATAATCTGTTCTCAAACTAACCTCACAACGGATGGGGACATCCACCACAACCCAGGACCAACCCCATCGGAAGCATCCAACCCAATATATAATATCCCTTCTAGTCCGCAAAGCGTAAACATCTCCTCTACTTCTCTCCTCATCTGCCACCTAAACATTAGAAGCCTACATAATATAATCCACTACCTGCATGCATTCTTAGCAGTATGCTCCCCAGATAAACTATGTCTTACGGAAACCTGGCTTAAGCCAGCCATCACTGATAATGAAGTCACTCCTCCAGGTTACAATATAATACGACTGGACCGGACCTCAAAAAGGGAGTGGGGGGTAGCTGTCTTATATAAATCTTCAATTAATGTAACTATTTCCAACTCTCCACAAGCTCCTCAAGCTGATAAAGCTGAAATACTCTTTACAAAACTACAAATTAACCAGCAAAAATCTATAAACCGGCTGCATTTATATCCCACCTGATAACAACACCAATATCCTTGAAGACATTCTACAGTGGCTGTCTATAAACTCCCCACAAGAAACTATTGTGTTAGGTGACTTTAATATAGACTGGAACACCTGCTCCTCAGACTTCCCTACTACCCACATAAATCTAAATGGTTTCTAACAAGTCATAACCTCCACCATCAGAACTAGTAAGTCCAATAACAAAGAAAGTATACTAGATTGGATTCTCATTAATAACTCACCCCAAATGTATAAGGCAGACACCCAACCCTTGGAAATAAGTGATCACCTCCTAAAGTATTTACTCAGACAAAAAAATGATATCCTTCAAATACCTAGCTTCAGAACCATCAGGAACAATAAGAGCTTCAATCAAACCAAATTCCAATTAGAACTTCAAACATGTAACTGGAATAGACTAAAACTGCTCCCACTAGACGAGGCAGTATCACACTTTACTCTACATTTCTTACAATCCTTAGCAATCACGCACCCACCCGGACCATCAGAACAAAGAAAAACATAGCACTGTGGCTGTCCAAAGAAACTAGACAAAAATCATGAATAGAAATAAAGCCTGGTCCTCTTGGAAAACCAGTAAAAACTCTAAGGACCAACTTGTATATAAACAGCTAAGAAATGATGCTAAGAAGTCTACAATGTTAGACAAAAAAGACTATTACTGTAACCTGCAACACAAACATCAAAAATCGACCACAAAAAAATTGGTCCAGCTTAAACAATCTTCTCCATCCCCAAAAACCTCCAGAAAATATTGCCAACACCTTCTTTACGGAAACTATGCAATCCCTTGCCAACCAACTAGGCCCGAATAATCTAGACCCTATTAACCCCATATCCAATATCCCATATCCTTTAACTTTCAACCAGGACCAAGAGCACTTATCCAATCCTTAATCAAAAAACTGAAACCCACCACCCTTTCAGCAGACCTAGTCCCAGCTGAATATCTTCAAAAGGCTGCAAATGCAATAGCATATCCCATCTCAATATTAATTAACAGAACCATCTCTGAAGCATATATCCCCTCCAGCTGGAAAATTTCCCACGTAATTCATCTCCATAAAGGGGGTATCGCCATTGATCTATCAAATTACCAGCCCATTGCCATTCTCTCCCCTCTGGCTAAAATTATGGCAAAATGTATCCACAAGCAACTCCTTCATTACCTCAGTTTGCACAATCTCCTAGCTCCCTCCCAGCATGAATTTAGACCTCACCATAGTACCACCACACCCCTTCTATCCTTCTCTCAGACAATAAAGCAAATCCATATTAATAATATGCTCTCCTCTGCTGTCTTTCTTGACCTATCTAAGGCATTTGATATGGTAAACCACCAACTAAACACTTAAACCTCTTGCCATAGACAGCCTAGCAATACGCTGGTTTCAGTCCTACCTAAGTGGCAGACAACAAGCTGTGCTATGGAAGGATAGCCTTTCCTCCTTACTGCCATTCACCCCTGGAGTTCCTCAAGGGTCTATACTAGGACCTCTCTAATTTTCCATCTTTATTAATGATCTTCATACACTCATCCCCAAAGTAACCTGCATTCAATATGCAGATGACTCTACCCTAATCTGTTCTGCCATCTCCCCATTAGAACTGCAGACCATAAACCAAAATACTTTCAATGTAGTAGAAAACTGGCTCACTGACAGGCGTCTTCTATTGAATCCAAATAAAACAAAACTGCTACTCTTCACCCCCACCCGGAAAGCTACACTCCCATCATTTACCATAACATCTAATAATGGCACAATAATTTCCCCAGAAAGTAATACAAAACTATTAGGTGTAATTGTTGACAATAATCTTAAGTTTGACACTCACATCGACAAAACCATTAAAACAGTCAACAAAAACCTAGGATCTATATATAGGAGTGAGGCATTTCTAACCCCAACTGCTAGGACAGTTATTGCCCAAACACATTTACTTTCAGCCCTTCTTTATGCTTCCTCAGCCTATACAAACCTGAGTAAATCTGACCTCAACAAACTCAATAGCTGCTACAATAACATGGCCAGATTTGCCACAGGCTCGTCATATAGAACCCACCACTGTATTAACCTATGATTTCTAGGCTGGTTAGAGTTTCCCTCTCAAATCCAGTATAATCAATTAATAATAGCCCACAAAGTCCGCCATCAGCCCAAAAGCATGCCCATACTCAAAAATATAATTACCCCATACAGTAACCTAAAAACTCTCCGCTCTTCTGACAAAATGCTGGCACAAACTGTTAAATCTAAAAACTCAGCAGGTGACTCATTATTTTGCAACTCTGTTGGAACAATCTGGAATCAGCTCCCTGACGAACTTCCAGCAATCCAGTCTATTAACCAATTTTAAACATCTCTCCTAAATTCCTAAAAAGTCACTGGCTGTGCCCCTGTACTAACCCTGACTAACCAGCTTACCACTCTCTTCACTACCTGGCTATCTGTAAAATAGTCAATGTTTCAGACTTTTGAGACTATCATTTTCATATGTATTGTACTACTGAATCACGTGCTAGCTTTTTCAGCCTTGTACCACTAAAAATGTCTAAGTTCGAACAAGAAAACTAACAATGTTAAGTTTTAAGTATGTATGTATTCCATGTTTTTAAGTATGCATGTAATTCTACAATTCTGTACTGATATCTATATGTGACTATATAAAACTGCTACTGTTTAACTTATTTAACTATCCACATATGGGAACTTTTCTCCTCGGGCTTCCGCTGAAAATGGACCTTTGTCCCATCGAACTATCCCGGTTAGCAAATGTAAAATAAATAAATAAAATAAAGTTCTGAATAGTTCCAAATACCAGTCACTTTTGGCCCCAAACCTTCAGGCATCTGCCAGAAAGCTGAAGATGAAGAGGAATTTCTTCCTTTCAACACGACAATGACCCCAAGCACACATCCAAATCAACAAAAGAATGGCGCACCGGAAGAAAATTAAAGTTTTGGGATGGCCCAGCCAGAGACCAGACCTACATCCTTAGCAAATCTGTGGGGTGACCTGAAGAGGGCTGTGTACAGCAGATGCCCTCGCAATCTGACAGATTTGGAGCGCTTTTACAAGGAAGAGTGGGCAGTTATTGCCACGTCAAGATGTGCCATGCTGATAGAGTCCTACTCAAGAAGACTGAATACTGTAACTAAATCAAAAGATGCTTGAACAAAATATTAGCTTAAGGGTGTGCACACTTATGCAGCCAGTGTATTGTATGTTTTTTTTTATTTTTTTTTCAATTTTTTGCCCAACAGATTTGTTAGTTTTTCTATTGAATTGTAGAGGTTATAGGTCACATTGAAGGTGGGAATAATTTTGAAAATATTTCTTGTGGTCTCCTTTTTTATATTACAAAAAAACTGGCATTTTAACAGGGATGTGTAAACTTTTAATATACACTGTGTGTGTGTGTGTGTGTGTGTGTATATCATCATCATCTTCTTTCGGCTGTTCCCGTTAGGGGTCGTCACAGCGGATCATCTGTTTCCATTTCTTCCTGTCCTCTGCATCTTGCTCTGTCACACCAACCACCTGCATGTCCTCTTTCACCACATCCATAAACATTATCTTAGGCCTTCCACTTTTACTGTTACCTGGTAGCTTAATCCTTAGCATCTTTTTCCCAATATACTCAGCATCTCTTCTCAGCACATGTCCAAACCAATGTAATCTTCCCTCTCTGGCTTTGTCTCCAAACCTTCCAACCTGGGCTGACCCTCTAATATACTTATTCCTAATCCTGTCCACCCTCATCACACCCAGTGCCAATCTTAACATCTTTAACTCTGCCACATCCAGCTCAAACTCCTGCCTTTTTGTCAATGCCACTGTCTCCAACCCATATAACATAGCTGATCTCACTACCCTCTTGTAGACCTTCCCTTTCACTCTTACTGGTACTCACCTGTCACACACACACTCACACACACACACACACACACACACACACACACACACACACACACACACACACACACACACACACACACACACACAAAAAAAACCACTAACCTAAATTACTGACACATTTTATCAATGTGTATATATATATATATATATATATATATATATATATATATATATATATATATATATATTTATTTATTTATTTCAGTTTGATGACAGGGGAGGTCCACTGGGCTCAGGGACCCCATTTTCAGGGAGAAAAGCTCTGCATTACATAGTGATTATACACAGTTATTCACGTAAAAAAAAATCAAAGTTAAATGAGGTAAGAATATATACACAGTTATACACAGTTGTTCACATAAAAATCAAAACTAAATGAGGTAAGAGTACAATTAAATAAGATTGTGTTACACAGTGTGTCAAAGAAAAGAGAAACACAATTCAAAAATGATTAAGGTAGGTTCATAGGTAGGTACTAGGCTATCGGCCCTGGGGCCTATACAAGCCCAGCCAAAAAAGTACCCTGGCTTTTGCCACCCAAAAAAATTATTTTCCTGTGCCACTGTCAAGCAGAGCCACAGAGGTGATCCCCAGGGAGAATTTCCTATTTCCCATCTGTTAAAGAAAATATAAAGATCAATTCACGTAAGGTTCAGCAAAGCATTCTTTATTACTTGCAGCAAGGAGACAAAGCATGTAGGTAGAAGGTTTGTCTGATTTTCAATAGCTCAGCCTGCTGTTTTTATACAGTTCTTTGCATGTACACAGCAGGTGTTTATCAGTTAACTGCTGACTTACAAAAACATCTCTCAGAATTTAGCTTGACCACAGGGCTTGCCCTGTCAAACACAGTTTCTGAGTAATGGTCCTATAAGTGTCTCTTCCTAATACAACATTTATTTGTTGCTAGTGTGAGGCCCCTATCTCAACATTCCACAGCAAGAACAACAGACTTTTAGGCATCAGCAGCTTTTACAGAGACCACCAGTATTTACACATTTTACATAGAATAAATGCATTAACTCTTAACCCTTTAAGTGCAGAATTGTACATTATACAATTTGTACATTTCTCTAACATTTCCCCCCTTTTAATACTTTATTCTTGTTGTTTAATGAGTCTAAAACAAGTCCATTTCATCTCTTGACCATTTCCACTGAGGGCCTTGCAGTCAAAGAGTCATTCGGCTTAGGCTCAAGTAAACAATTCCTCCGCCTCCAATTTTAGTAGTTCTTCATATTCAGTACTTTGTTGGTACAAGGTCATTAAGACTGAGGCATCTATAGTGCTTTTTACCAGTCCACACATGCAGGGGACACAGCAGCATCCACAGAACATCAATATCACTGCTCCAACTCAAATGGCGATCAACAGATTTATCAGGACACTGCCCCATCCCCCAAACCATCTCTGGAAAAAGTCTGTTAAAGGATTTTGACCTAGCTTGGTCAAGGCAGATACTTGCTGAATCACTTTGAGATGGCTATCTATTTCATGTTCATTGTCTGGGATAAACGAACAGCATTCCTCTTGGATTAATGTGCAAGTACCTCCTTTCACCACCAGGGTGAAATCGAGAGCCATACGATTTTGAAGCACTACTGCTCTCATAGCGGTCAATTCATCTGTTACCAATTCCAAGGCGGAAAAGGTTGCATTGCTCAATGTTTCAAGCAGCTTGGACAACTTTTTCAGTTCCCAAATCGATTTTACCACTCCGTACTGAGGTAGTATGCCAGCCTATGATATGACGTCATCACCGAGAGCCATGTGGGACAGTCCTTTATCACTGATGTGAGCCAGGTCATAGTGATATATCCATGATGCATCGATTCGGTCTACTGGATTGGCAGGTTTTTTAACTTCTATAACATTTCGGATTTTCCCTTGAGGTAAAGTTAACGTGTGTCATACAGCTGGAGCTAGGTAGCCCAAAAAGCAACTTCCAGACCACTTTCTTGGTAGCCATTTATATGCCTTTCTTCCGCACACAAAATAACAATCTTCCACTTTAATGGTGATGTTGATAAACTCGAAGTGATCCCCAAAGTCCTGCTGTCCTCAGAACATTTTCCAATAGACAGTTTCCATTTCCTGGACAAAGTTAGCTATAGAGTTTTTAACAAGTTTTCTTATAGATGAGAAATTTTCCACATGACCCGAATTGTCTGCAGTGCAGTTATAGACCACTGTTTTGTTACAATGGCTCCACCCTACCCTAGTTTTATCAAGTTTCTGAAAACACACAGTTCCGTTTTGACGTAGGGCCAGCTGTAAGGCAACCGCATTTGCAGACATAATATTAACCGTGTTGCTCAACAAGCTTGTCCATGTCTTGGTAACATTTAGTGGAGACACCACTAAAGGTAATCCTCCATGTGCAGTTGGTATAGCTGCACAGATCCAACAATTAGAAACACTAACGGTATCTGCATATGCGTACTTGATAGCATGATATGTGCTGAAAGCAGGATGCCATGCTGCATGCTTGCTAGGTTCAGTAAATGTGGCGGAAAAGAGAAATGGTCATAGCAGAAAAACAATGACCACAATAACAGTCAATGAGATTGCCACACAATATTTTTGTGGAAAGGGTTGTCGTTTCAGTGTTCTGTTTTCTTCGGTTTTCCCAAAAGGATGGAATTCAACTTTCGTTGGTGCAATCATGTCACTTAATCTGGGTATTTTATCTTATTCTCTACCCTATAGGACCTTAGCACCAATAATTGCTTCACTGGGTTTGAGACGGATAAGTTCCTATTGATCTGACCCCCCCTTTGTAGCCAGACTTTTGTGCTTAGGGTCCCAATGGAGAGGTAAGATCTTTACCCAATTCGAATTTCTTTACTAACTTGCAGTGTGTCAGATGGATCCACGAAGCTCGCTCTGCAATCTTGACTGCAGTTGGTGTCGAAAGAAGCACCTGGTAGGGACCTTCCCACTTCGGTGATGCCCAGTTCTTCTTCTTCACGATTTTGATCCACACTCAATCTCCTGGCATCACTGTTACTTCTGACATCTTAGTCTGCTCTGAACCTGAAACAGAATTAGACTGCAACAGATGTTTAGAATTTAACAGTTTCTTCATATATTCAGCTAATGTAAGATTAGCTTCCTGGTCTGAAGGCATGAGACGTTTCCATTGGGGTGTACAATACACCCTCCCATACAGTTTCTCATATGGGGTCAGCTCTTTTGCTGAGGGCACTGTTCTTATGTTCAACAGTGCCAAGGGTAAACAGTACAGCCAGGTTTTCCCAGTTTCAGCCATTAGTTTCCTCAGTTTACTTTTACGTATACCATTATGTCTTTCGACCAAGCCTGCAGACAGAGGATGATAAGCACAATGATTTTTTAGAGAAATACCAAAAAACTTACTTAGCTGTTGTATAGTTTGGTTTACAAAGTGTGTTCCGTTGTCACTATATATTTTCTCCGGAATGCCAAACCTAGGAACAATTTCTTTTACAAGAACCTTTGCTACTGTAGCTGCATCCGGGTTCCTGGTTGGAAAAGCTTCCACCCACCTCGAGAACATATCTATAATGACAAGGCAGTACTTCTTATTTTCACATTTATTTAACTCTATAAAATCCGTGCAAATGGTGTGAAACGGGTATGGAGGTGTGGGGAAACTCTCTTGACTGGGCCGTACTGCTCCTTGTGCATGATATTGATTGCAAATCTGACTTGCTAAACAAAATTTTTTAGAGTAGTTTTAAAATACATATGCAGTGAACACCTGGTTCACTATCTGTACCATTCCCCCTGTTGAGACATGGCACTGCCCATGGCTCAATAATGCTGCATAACAAAACAGATTAGAAGGTAATATTAGTTTCCCTTCTTTTGAGATGTACAAACCGTCTCTGAAGACGGCCCCCTGCTTTAATCAACGCCTTTTTTCTACCTGTGTGGTCAGTGATTGCATTGTTTATAGCATGTCCAAATTTAGACTTTCAGAGGGTTCTAAATCTTCTACAAGGTGTAAACAAGCTGCACATTTGCAGATAGCTAAACACTGAGGTAATTGAATGGAGTTTAAAAGATCTAATATAAGCTGTGCATGATTTATGGGTTTACCAGTTGATGTAATCATACCTCGGTTTTTCCATTGCTATGCAAACACATGCACTGTGGAAAAAGCATATTGACTGTCAGTAAAAACATTTGCACGCTTACCTTTAGCTAAAGTAGATGCACGAGTGAGTGCAATCAATTCTGCCGCCTGTGCGGACAAATGTCGAGGTAAGGGTTTTGCCTCGATAACCTCTGTGTCAGATACTACAGCATAGCCCACTAGGTTCTGTCCTGCTGGGTTCTTTTTGCATGAGTCATCTACATAATATGTCAGATCAGCATCTGTTAAAGGTATATCTGTGAGGTCTTTCCTAGGTAATGTTGTCTGCTCGATCTCCTGCAGGCAGTGATGTGGAGTACCATCTACAGGGGTAGGGAGCAGAGTTGATGGATTCAGGGTTGTGCACCGTTCAATCATCATGTGAGGCTGGCTCAGCAAAACAGTCATGCAGGAGAGATGTCTAGCTGGGGAAAGGTATGCCACCTTTTCTTGTAACAAAATAATTGCTACTGCATGAGGGACCCTTAGGGTAAGTGGGTGAAACAAAACCACTGAGGCCAAAGCCTGCACTGCCATAGCAGCTGCAACAAACGCTTGAACACAATGGGGTAAAGACTGTGCCAATGGATCTAACTGTGATGAATAATAAGCAATGGGGCGTTGCTTATCCCCATGTTGTTGCATCAGGACTGATGTCATATAGCCGTGCTTACAGTCTACAGTTTGAAAAAAGCGCTTGTGATAATTTGGTAACCCCAAGACAAAAGAAGATGCTATTAACTGTTTTAAATTACTAAAGGCTAAATCCGCCTCCGGTGTCCAAATCACCGGGTCCTGTGCTGCCATAGGCTATTTGTATAAGAAGTCAAGACAAGTGTGCCACTTCCAAAACATAGTTTGGAATACAACTTCGACAGAAGTTAGTCGTACCCAAAAAGGACATCATTTCCTTTTTGGTAATGGGTTTTGGAACCTGGAAAATAGCTATTTTTCTGTCCTCATCCAAGGTTCTACCTCCATCAAATATTATATAGCCCAAATATCGGACCTGCTTTTTCCAAAGCTGCAATTTTTTTTCTTGTTTACCTTGTGTCCCTCAGCAGCTAAAAATCATAGCAATGCTAGCGTGTCTTCTTGGCAAGCTTGTAAAGTGGGAGCTGCTAATAAGATATCATCAACATAAAGCAGGATTTGACTATTTTTCAGTGGGCTAAATCTTGCTAAGTTACTTGACATCTCTTGTGAGAATATCGTGGGGCTCTCACAATAACCCTGTGGTAGTCGAGTGTATGTGTATCTTTTACCCTGATACGTAAATGCAAACCAAAATCTACTGTCCGGATGTATCGGAATTGAGAAAAATGCATTACTAATATTTACTACAGGAAAATATTTCTGATGGGGTTTTAACACATTTAAGAATGTGTGTGGATCAGGTACCGTAGGTGCCCTAGGTATTACTGCCTCATTTACAGCCTGCAGGTCTTGAACTATGCGCCACTCCCCATTTGCTTTCTTAACTGGGAACAAAGGTGTGTTACATGGTGAATCAGGAGATTCAATTAACACACTACCTTTGAGGAGTGCAGCTATAATGGGTTTTATCCCTGCGTCTGCATCTTTTCACAATGGGTATTGACGTTTTTGAGGTCTAAGTGTTGATTTTGGAGTAATCACCACTGGTCCGGCCGTGCGAATAAGGCCTACATCTGATTTTCCTGTGGACCACAGTTTGTCTGGGATACCTTTCAGGGGATTCTCTTCCTCCTTTAACAGGAGTGTTTGTGAAATATTTTTGTGAAAATGCAGGTGTACTGCTGGCTTAGTTTGAGTTGCCCAGTTCAATTTTTGTACCTGCACTCCCTGCTCTGAAAGTTCCTCCCTGGTCTGTTTTTCCCATCTGGTAATATTCCTGCCCAACTCATTTTGTGTTTCTGCCTTTAGTGAGGCTCACATGTGGTAGGAGGTCAGATTTGTAAAGTGCTGTTATTTCTTTAGGCAGAGAGCAGCTGGCTATGCTATTTCCCATTGTGTCCCAGTATAGGTTACGTAACACTAGCCTTGCTGTGGGATATTTAAACAGCTTATCTCTGCAGTCCTCATCTGGCCCTTGTGTGTCACAAAAATACAGGGTGCAGTGCAGTAATGCCTGCTTCTTAATATCTAATGAGGGAAATTTACTAATGGCCAAATCCATTAATTCCTTGGTTACAGTCCCTGGGCCGGTAGTAATCAGGTCCTGACTGTACCAGTGAAACATCTCACCTCTTGGCTGCTCTACACAGGTATCATGCACTTCACAGATGTCAGTCTTTGTGCTTGCATCCCTTGTATAGTCGGAACCACTGCTATGCCAAATAACTGCATCAAATCTCTGCCTAAGAGTTTATTGGGCATTTTGCAGCCACTACAATTTTACTTCTCTGTGTCACCACTATTACAGGATCTGTGATCATAATTTTGTGTGAGAGAGGCTCCTGGTATAGCTACCCATTTGCAAACTTAACAAATATGTAATCCAAAGACCGTGTACACTCAGATAATTCGGAGGAATGTATCAGGGTTCATGAAGCCCCAGAATCACACAAAAAGCTAACCTCTCTCCCTTCCACCAAAAGGGTGACTTCTGGCTTGGTATCTGCTAAAAAGAGTTCCAAGCACAGAAGCGCCAAGTCCAAAACCTCATCACTTTCATTTTCATTGTCATCCCCCCCACCATCATCCCCCACACCATCCTGTACTTCCTCCATTTTTTACTTCTACATTACCATTTATCCTGTTTTGTACTGTAACCCTTCCCTGTGCTTCCTGTCCATCATATAGTCAGTTATCACCTTTTTGTTCATCCGTCCTTGTCCTATTATTCTTTTTGCAATCCCTTGCCATGTGACCTTTTCTTTCCGCATTTAAAACATTCTCCCCTTTTTTTTACATCTCTCAAAATCTTCTGACCGTTGGTCAGACTGCCTACCTTTCCTATTTTTGCCCTTTTTCCCTGGATGTACCACGTATACCTCAGCCCTGCCTTCTAATGAAAATACCTGCATTTTCTTTTTCTTTTTGCTATTAAAGTGCCTCTCAGCATGCCTTGCATACTCAAGCAGTGGTTGCAATCTGTTTGTACGGTGATCTACTACGTGTTTTGTAATAAAACTACTAATAGGAGCCCTGCTCCCCTTCAGATCTGCTCGTATGGTGACCTACCACGTGTTTTGTAATAAAACTACTAATAGGAGCCCTGCTCCCCTTCAGATCTGCTCGTATGGTGACCTACCACGTGTTTTGTAATAAAACTACTAATAGGAGCACTGCTCCCCTTCAGATCTGCTCGTATGGTGACCTACCACGTGTTTTGTAATAAAACTACTAATAGGAGCACTGCTCCCCTTCAGAAAGGTATTTTTAACTGATGTTCATAGGGGGAGTCTGATGCTTGATTATCAGGGATTTGCATCCCACAATGATTATTAAAGCACTCTATGAGCCTAGCAAAATAGCAGTCAACTGACTCACCTTCTTGCTGGACACACAGGTCCAGTCTGCCAATGGTCGCCACTTTTCAGAGATTCGGTTTGTAAACCCTGTCACCTGGGCATCTAATCCTACGCTGTTATGTGGAAGGGGTCTCTGCTGAGCGTCACGAAGGTTCCAATCACCACAGACCATGTGCCAGTCTGGACCTATAATTTGTCTTACCACTTTCTCTATCTCTTCTCCATTTAGGTTATAGCTTAGCCTCATACCTTGCAGGTCTTCTGAAAATTTTGGAAAGTTGACCCTAGGGTGAGGAATACCCTCAATGGCCTTCCGAATATCTTTGGGACTCCAGGGTCTATATACTAATAAAGTAGGGTCTTGGTTATCCTGACCTGCTCTGGGATTCGGTACCTCAATAAGAGGACAGAGTTCTTCTTCCCCACTAGTCGTGGCCTGGGTTTCACTAAACAATCACCAGACTTCGAGATTTTTATCATCATCATCTGTGATTTTTGTTTTGGACCTAGTCCCTATTGGACCCCTAACTTTTATTAGCTTTATTTTTACAGAGTCCTCACCTCCTGTAACTACAGGACATAGAGGAGGCACTCTGTGTTGATTACTTGCCCCGTATGCTGGTGGGGGAGGGGGTGCTGAAGCTAGTACTAGGTGGTTATCCTCTTTATCTAAAAACATTGTTTTAGAGTTTTTTTTCTTTCTGGTCTCTTCGATTTGCTTCCTCCAGCCATCTGTGTGCCTGGGGAATTCCTAATTGTCACTGTTTTTTTAACTTGCCCCTTGGAATCTGCTTTTAATTGCTTTATCAATTTGAGAAGTGAAGATTTATCTAATTTTCCATCAAAATCATACTTAGTTACCATTTTGAAAAATATCTAACATTATCTGCTCGCTGTACCTGCATATATTTACCATCTTCTGTTAATGGTTGGTCTTCTGATACAAAGACCACAAATCTATTAATTACCTTTATTTTTTAAATTAATATTTTTTGTTTGTTCTCTCCACTGTAACTGTTTATGTGCCACATACCACTGTAAAAACATGTCTCCTGTAATTTGTGTGTATACTGATCATGTCTAAATAACTAAATGTGTCTGTAATTTTTCTTTGTGGAGCTTTTCTCCCCGGGCCTCTGCTGAAAAAGGGCCTTTTCGGCTCAGTCAGACACCCCCGGTTAACAAATGTAAAATAAATAAATAAAATAAATAAAATTCATGTAAGGTTCAGCAAAGCATTCTTTATTACTTGCAGCAAGGAGACAAAGCATGTAGGTACAAGGTCTGTCTGATTTTCAATAGCTCAGCCTGCTGTTTTTATACAGTTCTTTGCACGTACACAACAGGTGCTTATCAGTTAATTGCTGACTTACAAAAACATCTCTCAGAATTTAGCTTGACCACAGGGCTTGCCCTGTCAATCCCAGTTTCTGAGTAATAGTCCTGTAACTGTCTCTTCCTAACACATTTATCTGTTGCTAGTGTGAGGCCTCTATCTCAGCATTCCACAGCAAGAACAACAGACTTTTAGATGTCAGCAGCTTTTACAGAGACCACCAGTATTTTACATATGTTACATAGAATAAATGTATTAACTCTTAACCCTTTAAGTGCAGAATTGTACATTATACAATTTGTACATTTCTCTAACACCATCCAATCATCAAGAGTCAGAGAACAACATAAATTATATGGTTCATAGGTTTATACTAGGCTATCTGCCCTAAGGCATTTATAAGCCTAGCCCAAAGTTTTGTGGCTTACGCCACCCCTTATGTTAAAAAATACTGTGCCCATTAGTTTGTTGTGCCTCTGTCCAGCAGTGACACAGAGATGATTCCCGGGGTAAACCTACGATCTCCCATCCACCGGTCAAGATTTCTCTTGAACAGAGCCAGCAAGGTGCTCTGCCTTACATGGACCGGGATTTTATTCCACAGCATAGGGAGTCTCTGGGTGACAAATCTATCCCTCCAGCATGTCCTATTTATATCCGTGCTAAGGTTTAAGTCGCTTGCTCTAGTGGATCTGGTAGATTTGGATTTTTTGAGGTGGAGCATGTCCATTAATTCCGGGTTGGACATGGCCTTGTATGTCAGGCACAGGTCACCTCTGAGCAGGCGGTATGCGACTGAATAGAGCTGGAGTTTCTTCAGTTTGGCAGCATATGACAGATTTTGGAGTCCCTTTATCCTTTTGGTGAGGAACTTTTGGGGTCTCTCCAATTGCTGCACGTGTCGGGTGAGATACATCCCGAATGGGGCATTGTACTCGATCATTGGTCTGATAAGTGAAGAGTACAGGGGAACAATGACCTCACTTGATCTGGATGTGAATCCCTTCATGATCAGGTGGGCAATGTAGAAGGTCTTTCTAACCACTTTAGAAATGTGAGTGTCAACAGAAAGGCCACTGTCAACATGGGTCCCCAGGTCCCTGATAACCTCTTCTGTGCTTAATGGATTGCCACCTATATGGTAGCTTGGGGTTACCTTGTTTTTCCCGAAGGGTATGACTATACATTTTTTGGCATTTAACTTCAGGCCATGGCTCTGGCACCAGTTATCAGTTTCCGTGAGACCCCTCTGAAGGATATCTGTGTCCGATGTACTTTCCACTATGGCGCCCAGTTTGCAGTCATC
This sequence comes from Protopterus annectens, assembly GCF_019279795.1. Taxonomy (NCBI): domain Eukaryota; kingdom Metazoa; phylum Chordata; order Ceratodontiformes; family Protopteridae; genus Protopterus; species Protopterus annectens. The sequence goes on along the minus strand of NC_056744.1, from coordinate 1,666,550,206 downwards.
TGCAAACTTTGTCAGCCATAGTCCTCCTATGTTTGCCTGTACTTCTGAGAAGTAGATGCGAACAACAGGGGCCAAGGACTGAGCCCTGTGGGACACCACTTGTGACCGGCTTGGAGTCTGACATGGCGCCAGCAACTCTAACCCTGTGGGTTCTGTCCTTTAGCCAGTTTGCAACCCATCTTGTGACATATGGGTTTACATTTAAGCTGGTAAGTTTCTCTATAATACCCGAGTGGGGTATTGTGTCGAAAGCTTTTGCAAGGTCAAGGTAGGCTGTATGGACTGCCTTTCCCTCATCAATGGCCTTGGTGACTGTTTCAAAGAAGTCAACCAAGTTCAAAAGGCATGATCTGCCCTTGACAAAGCCAAACTGGGTCGGGTCCAATGTCTGCAAGTCCCCTATGTCTTTGTTTATGAGTTCCATTATGATCCTCTCCATAGCTTTGCAGACCAGGCTTGTTAAGCTTATGGGGCGGTAATTACCAGGGTCTGTAGAGGCACCGCCTTTGTGGAGTGGGACCACAGTTGCCGTACGCCACTCCTTGGGCACGTATCCTGTGGTAAGGCTAAGAACAAACAGCTGCCTTATATGCGGGTTTAGTTCCTCGTTGAGTTCGTGTAGCACACAGCCGGGGACACCATCTGGTCCCATTGATGCTGTGTTTTTAGCTTTAGAGAGAGCAGCTTTCACCTGCGCATTTGAGATGTCTGGGAGGCTACACTCCACTCGGATAGTTATCTCTCCTTTTGGGCGGGAGAGGGGGGTGAAGTTTGCACTGAACCAGTCTGCCAGTATGTTGGCAATGTCTGTGGGTTCAGTGATTTTTGTATCATTTTGGACTAATTCTGCGTATATCTGGGAGTTTCCACCCAGGTTTCTAACATAGCTGAAAAAGGCCTTATGATTGTCTTTTGAATCTATTGCAATTTTTCTCTCAAAGTTGGCCTTGGATGATTTTATGAGTGCTCGTATTTTTTTACTAATAATGATCAAGGTTGTCTTCTCTTTTATGGATTTTGCTCTATCATGTAACAGCTTTCTCCTCTTATTGTAAAGTTTGTTTATGGCTGGGGTCCACCAGACTGGACGTTTGCCCTTGGTGGAAAGAGTCTTGGTTTTATTAGGGATTGCCTGATCCATGCAGTCCTGGAGGTGTTCGTAGTGGTATCAAGTATTTATGAAGGTATGATATAGAGTAGGAGCAGGGAATTTATTGAGAATAAAGTGTGGGTGCAGATTTTATTTTAAACTAAATAACAGGAATAAATTGTTGCAGATTATATTTTAAGCTAAAAAAGTTAGAAGGTTAGAAGTTCCCAGCTGAGGAATAGGAGTGTGTTCCCAGGTTAGAAGGTATTTGAAGTGTCGGGAGGAAAAGGCAACTGGGAAAGAGGGGGAAAGAGAAGTGAAAGAGAGCAGAGGGGGTAGAGGTTAAAGTGGGGTTGTACAGGTGTTTACTTTTACTATTATGTCAGGTTAGGTTTAGGTTCAGAGGTAGAGAAAAGCTTATGGGGAGACAGCGGCATAAGGCTATGTGGGGAGAGAGCAGTTGCATTTTCATTTGGAACAAAGGTAGGAGTGTAGAAGAGCTTTAAAGGTTTCAAAGCGTTCACAAGTCCTTAGGTAGGATGGCAAGACATTCCATTTTTAGCTAAAGAAAAGGATAGCAGATATTGCCCAGCAGGATGATTGGGTGTACGGACCGTGATTAGGTTTTGGTGGGATGATCTTAGAGGGGAGTATGGTTGGAGGATATTGGTTAGGGCTGGGCACTTAGTACATTGTATATATATATATATATATATATATATATATATATAGGTTCATAGGTTCATAGGTTTATACTAGGCTATCTGCCCTAAGGCATTTATAAGCCTAGCCCAAAGTTTTGTGGCTTTCACCACCCCTTATGTTGAAGAATACTAAGCCCATTAGTTTGCCGTGCCTCTGTCCAGCAGTGACACAGAGATGATTCCTGGGGTAAACCTACGATCTCCCATCCACTGGTCAAGATTCCTCTTGAACAGAGCCAGCGAGATGCTCTGCCTCACATGGACCGGGATTCTATTCCACAGCATAGGGAGTCTCTGGGTGATGAATCTGTCCCTCCAGCATGTCCTGTTTATATCCATGTTGAGGTTTAAGTCGCTTGCTCTTGTGGTTCTGGTGGATTTGGATTTTTTGAGGTGGAGCATGTCCATTAATTCCGGGTTGGACATAGCCTTGTATGTCAGGCACAGGTCACCTCTGAGCAGACGGTATGTGACTGAATAGAGCTGGAGTTTCTTCAGTCTGGCAGCATATGACATATTTTTGAGTCCCTTTATCCTTTTGGTGAGGAACTTTTGGGGTCTTTCCAATTGCTGCAGGTGTCGGGTGAGATACATTCCGAATGGGGCATTGTACTCAATCATTGGTCTGATAAGTGAAGAGTACAGGGGAACAATGACCTCACTTGATCTGGATGTGAATCCCTTCATGATCAGGTGGGCAATGTAGAAGGTCTTCCTAACCACTTTGGCAACGTGAGTGTCAAAAGAAAGGTTACTGTCAACCTGGGTCCCCAGGTCCCTGATAACCTCTTCTGTGCTTAGTGGATTGCCACCTATATGGTAGCTTGGGGTTACCTTGTTTTTCCCGAAGGGTATGACTATACATATTTTGGCGTTTAACTTTAGGCCATGGCTCTGGCACCAGCTATCCATTTCCGTGAGACCCCTCTGAAGGGTATCTGTGTCTGATGAATTTTCAACTATAGCGCCCAGTTTGCAGTCATCTGCAAACTTTGTCATTCATAGTCGTCCTATGTTTGCCTGTACTTCTGAGAAGTAGATGCCGAACAAGAGGGGGCCCAGGACTGAGCCCTGTGGGACACCACTTGTGACCAGCTTGGAGTCTGACATGGCGCCAGCAACTCTAACCCTGTGGGTTTTGTCCTTTAGCCAGTTTGCAACCCATCTTGTGACATATGGGTTTACATTTAAGCTGGTAAGTTTTTCTATGATACCCGAGTGGGGTATTGTGTCAAAAGCTTTTGCAAGGTCAAGGTAGGCTGTGTGAACTGCCTTACCCTCATCAATGGCCTTGGTGACTGTTTTGAAAAAGTCGACCAAGTTCAAAAGGCATGATCTGCCCTTAACAAAGCCAAACTGGGTCGGATCTAATGTCTGTAGGCCCCCTATGTCTTTATTTATGAGTTCCATTATGATCCTCTCCATAGCTTTGCAGACCAGGCTTGTTAAGCTTATGGGGTGGTAATTACCAGGGTCCATAGAAGCACCGCCTTTGTGAAGTGGGACCACAGTTGCCGTACGCCACTCCTTGGGTACGTATCCTGTGGTAAGGCTAAGATTAAACAGCAGCCTTATGTGTGGGTTTAATTCCTCATTGAGTTCGTGTAGCACACAGCCGGCGAAACCATCCGGTCCCATTGATGCTGTGTTTTTAGCTTTAGAGAGAGCAGTTTTCACCTGCGCATTTGAGATGTTGGGGAGGCTACACTCCGCTGGGATAGTTATCTCTCCTTTTGGGGGGGAGGGAGGGGTGAAATTTGCACTGAACCTGTCTCCCAGTATGTTGGCAATGTCTGTGGGTTCAGTGATTTTTGTATTATTTTGGACTAATTCTGAGCATATCTGGGAGTTTCCACCCAGGTTTCTAACATAGCTGAAGAAGGCCTTATGATTGTCTTTTGAATCTATGGCAATTTTTCTCTCAAAATTGGCCTTGGATGATTTTATGAGTGCTTGTATTTTTTTACTAATAATAATCAAAGGTGTCTTCTCTTTTATGGATATTGCTGTATCATGTAATAGCTTTCTCCTCTTATTGTAAAGTTTGTTTATGGCTGGGGTCCACCAGACTGGGCGTTTGCCTTTGGTGGAAAGAGTCTTGGTTTTATTTGGGATTGCCTGATCCATGCAGTCCTGGAGGTGTTTGTAGAAGGCATTTGTAAGGGATTCCATGGCTTGGGTTGTGGTTTCCACTGGCTCGGGGGCCTTGAAGGATACCACACCAGTCTTAAGTAGTGTGAAGTTGGCTTTTGAGAAGTTCTTCACTGTGGTCTTTTTTGTTTGGGGTGGGGGCGGGATGTGGATCTCCATTGAGATTAGTTTATGATCTGATCTCACCAATGAGGGATATACTTCCAGTGTGGAGCATTTTGTCCCCATGTTTGTGATAATGAGATCTAGTATATTTTCACCTCTTGTGGGAACAGTGACTAGTTGTTCCATGGCATTTGAGTTTATGAACTCCAGGAACCTTTGGGCTAGAGTGTTGGGGCTTGAGTAATGTTCCCAGTCTATATTCGGGTAGTTGAAGTCACCCAATATGATGGTGTTAGGAGATACATTTATACCCTCCAGTGTCTTCAGGAAAGCTGTGTGGGGTTCCTGAGTTTGAGAGGGTGGCCTGTAACATGCTACAAACTGTAAAGCAGTCTTGCCTATGGTTAATTGCACCTGGATGGTCTCCGATGCTTCGTGCGTTGCCACCAACCTGGTGGGTATCCTTGATGAATATGGATACACCCCCTCCTTTTGTGGTGTGGTCCGGGTTTTGGGGCCGGAACGCATGATATGAGGTAAAACCTGATAGTGCTGGGGTGCTCTCAGGAGCCTTGAACCAGGTTTCAGTCACGGCACAGACATCGATGTTCTCCATACTGAGGAGGGCTTCGAGTGCATGCATCTTGAGATTTAGACTTCTGGCATTGAGCAGCATTACCCTTAGTTTTTTCCCATTTTTGTTTTCTAGGGCGGTAGGTTTAGAATTTGAGCCTTGCCTAAAAAAGGCACTATGGGGGTGGCAAGAGCCTTTGCCAATATCCGGAATCCCAGGGGTGACAGGTGCAAGCCATCCCTTGCGAAGCAGCGTGGCTTGTCAAGCATGTCATCCCAGGCAGACAGACATTGGATCCCCTTAGAATGACACCAGAAATTAAGCCAATTATTAAAGCTGATCATCTTGTCTCTATATTGTGGCATCATTCTTGGTGAAGGTAGGATACTGCTCAGGGTCAGGGTCATACCTGCCTGGGCTACATAATCAGAGAGCTCCTCTATGTCTCTTTTCATGTAGTCCAGGGAGGTACGTCTCAGGTCATTCACACCAGCATGGACAATGACTGTGTCATACTTGTACTTGCTGTGGAGTGACCCGAGTGCTTGTGTTATGTGGCGGATTCTAGCGCCCGATAGGCAGCTTACTGTGACCCTCTCCTTGTTCAGCCTGGTGAGTGGGACGTCAGTGTGTCTGACTATGGAGTCACCTATGACAAGTATGTTTGGCATTGTATTTGGCCTTAAGGGCTGTGACTGATTTGCACACTGATTTTGTGATCTATGTGTTGCCTGCGTTGTGTCATGAGGTGGCAGTTTCTTGGGTGTCTGCTTTGGAGGCCTCTGCTGTTTAGGTAGATTTTTGATTAGAGCCTCCGAGTATGTCTTTGTGTGTTTATGTGTTTGATTTGTTGTTGTGATAGTTCTATGTGAGACTGGGTGTGTGGTGTGTGTGGTTACCTTCTCCTCCTGTCTGGTCTTGCTAGTCCTGAGTTGACAGAGCTCAGCCTCCAGTTTGGCTATATAGTTGCATCTCTCGCAAGTATTTGTGTTTTGTGGGAGGAGGAGAGGGTTGTCTGTGTACATGAGGCAATTGTAACATTGCCTCAATATTCCCAGATTCACCAATTGGACAGGAGAGGACGCCAGCATCTGACCCTTCGACATGCTAGAAGAAATGAGAAGTTTGGGGTGTAACTGAGTTAAAGAGGACTTAATAGGGAAGTGGGTACTCCTGGGGGTTTTTTCGCTAGTGAAGTACTTTGTATAATATAGAAGTGCTTAACCTGACAAATAGATGCTTTAGGAACAAGTGCTGAGCTTTTTAGACAAAAAAAGCTTTTAGGAACAAGTGCTGCGCGTTTTAGATAAAGGATATACTGTTTAGATTACTAATAGAGAAGTTCTAAGGGAAAAAATGAAGAGCAGACTAAATAATGCAAAGGCTAGTGAGCACATGAATATCAACAAAGGAAATGTGATGACAACACTTACTAGTATTACACACTAACAATAACTCATATGTACCACAGGGATGGGCTATGACTGCATCAAAACAAAGGGGTGCCGAAGGGCAAAGTCTCTGCTGGAAACAGCTGAGCTGTAACATCAAAATACAGGCAAACCTGGTATTGTACAAACCACCCATGGCAGCACCACTGCATAAAGACAAAGATTATAAGAGTTGATCTAAACGTTAAAGACAGATCAATTATACAGATAACACACCTCTCAGGTATCTTAGCATTTAAAAGTGCATAACTTGTGAAGTCTGATGAATAACAATGACTCTGGCTTTTAGTACAGGAAGTGGCAAGCTGAGCTAACTGGTATCATGCTGAGGAGATTAATTCATTATGCAGACATCACGGCTCCTCAGTGGAACTACAATTGACTGTTCAGCAACAGAAGATGAAGAAGGGGGTTTTATGCATATGCATGAGAATCCTAAGTCAAAAACAACGGCTGTGGAACTGTTTCACATTATAATGTCTATGCTTTCCCCTTGGGGCAATGAACTGCTCCAACAGTGTTCACCAAATGTATTATCTCTTGCCATAGAGATTTATAGACTATTTTGTATGAACATTATTCCAAATGTAGATGATTTCCTTCACTTTTTTTTTTACTCCGTCACACAGGACTGCATTTCTGGGGTGCCTGTATGACCCTTTCTGTTCAAAGGGGTTTTCTTCTAAAGGACCAAATAAATATATATTCATATATATTCCGTTTGTTTTCCAGTCTGACTTGGGGCATGCCTCAGGATTCTGGTTCTCATGGCATCCATAACTTTCATAATACCTCTTGCAAAAATTCACATGATGATAGAATGTTATCTGAAGACTACTAGGTCCCAGCATCAACACTCACTGCCTTTTCAAATTCCTTTGTTAGGCTTTCTAAAAAGAGAAATCACTTGGCGGAGACATCAAATATCTCTGAGTTCAGGTCACCCAATTTTCTCCTTGTGCTTCAGAGCAGGCAGTCACAGCAGACACCTCAGACCTCATATGTGGAAATGTGTGCAGGGGAGTTAAAGTACCAGGTCTCTGGCACAGGAAAGACAGGAAAAAGCAGAAAGTAGATGCTAGCTGTTGTAAAAGTTCTCAATTCCGACATTATTGTTGCCCCAGGCACTGTTCAATTAGTTACTGATACTACCACATTGATGGGTTACATAAATAGGGGGGGAGGGCAGATGTTAGCCCATTTATAGACCAGCAAAGTTAGCATGGGATATAGCTTTATAGCACACTCTTATTCTAGAGGCACCCTGCATAGTATCACAGCACATTGTGTGTTACATGGGATATAGCTTTATAGCACACTCTTATTCTAGAGGCACCCTGCACAGTATCACAGCAGATTGTGTGGTAGAAAAGCTAATGAAAGAAACAAATGCAGGCCTTAATGAATGGAAAACAGATCAGGGCTTTTCCCAAGATTAGCTGTATCTGTGGGAAATTCTTCCAGTAGACTTTTTGACTCTGCTAGGCAATTAACTGGAGGAATTCTGTTCTGTGACATGCAAGAAGGCCTACATGCCAAATGCCTTTCTGTTTCTTTGGACAGGAATGTTCCTCTATGCTTTTTCACCCTTTCCACCGATAAGTAGGACACATTGGAGAAACAGATATGTTGAACATACTTGAACATGCTCCCTATATGTTCGAAGCAGAGTTCCCCCCTATCCCCATTGAAGTGACACTTGGACCAAAGGATGGCTAATAAGTTGCTCAACCATGGGCTGTCATCTATGTGTATGAAGGACAGAGGCACACAGTAAATCACCACCGTATGAAAAAAAAAAAAAATGTGAGACATTTTGGGTGTAGGGCGACAGGGGCCATTACCTTGCTATACACCTATGAACCTATGGTATGTGGTGTCCTTGTAAACACAGAGGAAGAATTCCCCTCAGCTCACTGTGGTGATGCCCTTCTGGGCATCAGGCAACAGTGATTCTCCCTTCTTTTGTAAATGGGCAGGGGCAATGTCCACAAGCTTGCACACAATTTGGATTTACTCATCCAAGAACAGGGCTGATTGATACATTCCAAACCACAAAAAAAACTATACAAGCCCACCGCCATAAATAGAACAAGTAACAAAAACATGAGGGTAATGCTACTCAATGCAAGAAGTCTAAACCTCAAAATGCATGCACTCAAGGCACTCCTCAGTATGGAGAAAATCGATATATGTGCAGTAACAGAAACCTGATTTAAGGCTTCAGAGAGCATCCCAGCACTTCCAGGCTACAACTCATACCATACATTTTGGTCACAGAACCCAGACCGAAATATAAAAGGTGGGGGCGTATCCATATTCATCAAGGATACCCACACCTCCAGGTTAGTGGCACAGCACGATGCTTCAGAGATCATCAGCGTGCAACTAACAATGGGCAAAACTACAATTCAAATTGTAGCTTGCTATAGATCACCCACAATGTCCCAGGACCCCCATTCCGCATTTCTGGAAACACTGGGAAATATAAAGGTCCTACCAACCACCCTAATATTGGGTGATTTCAATTACCCAAACATTAATTAGGAGAACTACTCAAGTACTAACTCCCTTGCCCAACATTTCCTAGAATTTATAAACTCAAATGCCCTGGATCAACTGGTCAACACTCCCACCGGAGGTGACAACATATTGGACCTGGTCATCACCAACACGGGTGACTGGTGCTCCACACTGGAGGTCAACCCCTCACTGGTTAGATCTGACCATAAACAAACCACTTTGGATATCCACATTCCGCCCCCATCCCCGGACAAGGAAACCACCATGAAAAACTTTTCAAAAGCAAACTTCACATTACTTAAGACCGAAGTGGAAAGTTTCAAAGCCCCCATGCTGAAGGATAACACTGTCCAAGCTGCAAAATCCTTTACTAATGCATTCTACGGGCAGCTACAAGAATGCATAGATCATGCCATCCCAAGCAAAACCAGGACTCACTCCTCCAAGAAAAGGAAACCAGTCTGGTGGACTCCTGCCATAAACAAGATATACAAAAGAAGGATGAAACTAGTACAGAAAAGAGTAAAATCCCAAGAAGGGACGACATCCCTGATCAGTATCAGCAAGAAGCTATGATCCCTCATAAAATCATCCAAGGCGAGCTTTGAAAGAAAAATTGCCAAGGACTCCAAAGATTGCCACAAGGTATTCTTTAGCTATGTCAAGCATCTAAGTGGCAATGCTCAGATCTGCTCGGAGTTAGTGCAGAATGGCACAAAATACACTGAACCGACCGATATCGCCAACATCCTGGCAGACAGGTTCAGCGCAAACTTCACCCCCCCTCACCCCTAAAAGGACCCATAACCATACCAGAAGAATGTAGAGTCCCTGAAATCACAGACACTCAGGTTAAAACATCCCTCTCCAAAGCCAAAAACACAGCATCAATGGGACCGGACGGTGTCCCAGGCTGCGTCCTACATGAGCTCAAAGACGAACTAACCCCTCACCTAAACACACTGTTCAAACTCAGCCTCTCCAAAGGCTACATACCCATAGAGTGGCGTACAGCAATGGTTAATCCACTCCACAAAGGTGGAGCCACAACAGACCCCAGGAGCTATTGCCCTATAAGCCTGACTAGCTTGTTCTGCGAGGCTATGGTGCGCATCATCATGGAGCTCATTAACAGAGACATTGGGAACCTCCAAACACTGGACCCTACCCAGTTTGGCTTTCTTAAGGGCAGATCATGTCTTTTAAACCTGGTGAACTTCTTTAAGACAGTTACCAAGGCTATAGATGAGGGAAAGGTGATACACACACAATCTATCTAGACCTCGCTAAGGCCTTCAACACCATTCCCCATTCTGGTATTATAGACAAGCTCACCAGCCTGAACATAAACCCCTACGTCACAAGATGGGTTGCCAACTGGCTCACAGACAGAACCCACATGGTGAGAGTTGCGGGAGCTAGGTCTGACTCTAAACCGGTTACAAGTGGCATTCCCCAGGGCTCAGTCCTAGAATCCCTCCTGTTCGGCATATACTTCTCAGAGGTACAGGCAAGCACAGGAGGACTATGGCTGACCAAGTTCGCAGATGACTGCAAACTAGGTGCTATAATTGACACTCTGGCTAACACAGACATCCTCCAAAAGGTTCTCACTGAGACAGATACTTGGTGTCAAAATCATGGCCTCAAGCTAAATGTCAAAAAGTGCATAGTCATCCCCTTTTGAAAAAACAAAATACCCACAAACTACCACATAGGTGGTAGTTCACTAAATACGGAAGACGTAATAAGGGATCTGGGGACCCAAGTAGATAGTAATCTCACCTTTGATAATCACATTGCCAAAGTGGTTAGAAAATTCTTCTACGTGGCCCACCTAATCATAAAAGGGTTCGCATCCAGATCAAAAGAGGTCATTGTGTCCCTTTACTCATCACTCATCAGAACCATCTTAGAGTACAACGCTCCATTTGGGATCTACTTTACAAGACACCTGCAACAGCTGGAAAGACCACAGAAGTACCTCACCAAGAGGATTAATGGCCTCAAACAGATGCCCTATGCAGCTCGACTGAAGAAACTCCAGTTGTACTCGGTTGCATACCACCTACTCAGAGGTGATTCCTGCCTGACATACAAGGCCATGTCCAACCCAGAATTGATGGACATGCTCCACCTAAAGAAAACCTTATCCCCTCGAGCCACACGGTCTAGGGATCTAAACCTCACCACAACAATAAATAGGATGTGCTGGAGGGATAGATTCTTGTCCCAGAGACTTCCCATGCTTTGGAACAAGATCCCAATCTACATTAGGCAGAGCTCCTTGTAACACTCTTCAAAAGAAACCTTGACGAGTGGATGGGAAACAGAAAGTTTACCTCAGGGATCACTTCAGTGGCTCTGCTGGACAGAGGCATGGGGAACTAAAGGGTGTGGTGAAAACCAACACATACTGGCTAGGCTTATAAATGCCTTTGGGCAGATAGCCTAGTACCCGCCTATGAACCTATGTCTCTAATGCAAACGGGTAACCAGTAAATGGTTCATCTTCTAGGCCCATGCTTACACTTATCAAGGGTATCAGAACTAGTTGGAGATTTGGGATGCATAGCTAGGCTTAAAAAGGCCCTTGTGGTCATTAGCCTAGTAAACACCTAGGATTCTATGAACCTAAATGTTCTTTTTGGTGTCAGTGAAATGCATGGAAAAACATGGAGAAACTACATACGGGATCATTGGGGAAATGTTTCATTGGGTGTTAGTGAAGTGCTTTTGCAGGCATGGACAAACTATGAAATGGATTGCTGGGCAAATATTTAATTTGATGTTCATGAAGTGCTTGGACCTACATGGACAAACTACTGAATGTGTATTTAGGAGAAGTGGTTCATTTGATCTTAGTAAAAGTGCTTGTCCTGGGATCATTGGGGGACGTGTTTCATTTAATGACAGTTGACTGCTTATGGAGACATGGAAAAACTAGGGGTCATCGGGGGAAATGTTTCATCTGGTGTCAGTGAAGTGCTTGTGTAGGCAAGGACAAACTGCTAAAATGGATCACTGGAGGAAATTTTTTCATTAGGCATCAATGAAGCACTAAAGCCTGCCTTAGATCACTTATTAAGTATGCTATACCTGAGTCATGGGATTATGAATGAAAGGCGTATTTTACTTAGCTTATTCTGGAGGACCAGACTCTTCATATTAGCTACATAGGTTCATAGGTAGGTACTAGGCTATCTACCTGAGGGCATTTATAAGTCTAGCCAGAGGGTGTTGGCTTTCACCACCCCATTGATTAATTAACTGAGCCTCTGTCAAGCAGAGCAAATAAAGTGATCCCAGGGGTGTATTTTCTGTTACCCATCCACTCGTCAAGGTTTCTCTTGAAGAGTGTTAGTGAGGGGCTCTGCCTAATGTAGATAGGAATTTTGTTCCAAAGCATGGGGAGTCTCTGTGACAGGAATCTATCCCTCCAGCATGTTCTATTTATTGTTGTGGCGAGGTTTAGCTTACTAGAGCGCGTGGCCCGCAGTGACTTGGGTTTCTTTAGGTGGAGCATGTCCATCAATTCTGAGTTGGACATGGCTTTGTAAGTCAGGCAGAGATCACCTATGAGTAAGTGATATGCCACTGAGTACAGCCATAGTTTTTTCAGTCAGTCTGCATAGGACATATGTTTGAGGCCAGTAATCCTCTTGATGAGGTACTTTTATGGTCTTTCCAGCTGTTGGAAATGTCTTGTGAGGTACATCCCAAACGGGGCATTGTACTGTATGAGGGGGTCTGATGAGTGATGAGTAAAGGGGCACTATAACTTCTTTATTTCTAGATGCGAACCCTTTAGTAATTAGATGGGCCACATAGAAGGATTTCCTAACTACTGTGGCAATATGAATGTCAAAGGAGAGATTACTACCTACCTGGGTTCCCAGATCTCTTATTACCTCTTCTGTATTAATGGGGCTGCCACCTAAGTGGTAATTTGTGGGTGTTTTGTTTTTCCCATATGGGATGACTATGCATTTTTTGGCATTTAGCTTGAGGCCATGACTTTGACACCAGGTGTCCGTCCCATTAAGGCCTTTTTGGACGATGTCTGTGTCAGCCAGAGAGTCAGTTATGGCTCCCAGTTTGCAGTCATCAGCGAACTTGGTTAGCCATAGTCCTCCTGTGTTTGCCTGTACTTCTGAGAAGTATATGCCGAACAGTAGGGGTCCCAGGATCGAGCCTTGCGGGACACCACTTGTGACTGGTTTAGAGTCTGACTTGGAGCCTGCTATTCTTTTTTCTCAAAAATGTTTTTATTAATTATATGAATAACAAGACAATTAAAAGATTATACATAACAAGAAGGCATAAATGAACATATAACAATTCATCTAGTGATAACAACCTTCCTGAGATTTTGATAAATTATTTAGAAATAAAACATACACCATATGTACACTATATACAAGTTAGGCAACCTGAGAGAAAAAAAAAAAAAAAATATTTAACATTAACTATTTAATATGTTTAGAACCTTTTCTAACACGGAGCCTGCTATTCTTACCGCATGAGTTCTGTCTGTAAGCCAGTTGGCAACCCATCTTGTGACATAGGGTTTATGTTCAGGCTGGTGAGTTTTTCTATAATATCTGAGTGAGGAATGGTGTCGAATGCCTTGGCGAGGTCAAGGTAGGCTGTGTGAACCACCTTTTCCTCATCTATGGCCTTGGTGACTGTCTCAAAAAGGTCAACCAGATTTAGTAGGCATGATCTACCCTTAACAAAGCCGAACTGGGTTGGGTCAAGTGTTTGGAGGTTCTCAAAGTCTTTGTTAATGAGTTCCATGATGATGTGCTCCATAGCCTTGCATACCAGGCTAGTCAGGCTTATGGGGCGATAGTTGTCAGGGTCAGTTGTGGCCCCTCCTTTGTGGAGTGGAATAACCTTTGCTTTGTGTCATTCTATGGGCACATAGCCTGTGGAGAGGCTGAGGTTGAACAGTGTGTTTAAGTGGGGGGTTAGTTTGTTCTGTAGTTCATGCAAGATTCATCCTGGGACACCATCTGGCCCCACTGATGCTGTTTTTGGCTTTTGAAAAGGCTGTTTTCACCTGTGCATCTGTGATTTCCAGGACACTACACTTTTCCGGTATTGTTGTGAGCCCTTTTGGAGGTGAGAGGGGGGTGAAGTTTGTACTGAATCTATCTGCCAAGATGTTGGCAATATCAGTAGGTTCCGTATATTTTGTGCTATTTTGCACTAGCTAGGAGCATATCTGTGAGTTGCCACTTAGATTCTTGACATAGCTAAAGAAGGCTTTGTGGTTATCTTTCAAATTTTTGGCTATTTTTCTTTCAAAGTTAGCGTTGGATGATTTTATGAGGGACCTTAATTTCTTCTTGATACTGATCAGGGATGTCTTTCCTTCTTGGGGTTTGCTTTTTTTCTGAACTAGTTTCCTCCTTTTGTTGTATAACCTGTTTATGGCAGGGGTCCACCAGACTGGTTTCCTTCTCTTAGGGGAGTGAGTTTTGGTTTTGCTAGGGATGGCATGATCCATGCATCCTTGTAGGTGCTCACAGAGTGCATTTGTAAAGGATTCTGCATCTTGGTCAGCATTATCCTGTAGCATGGGGGCTGTGAAACTTACTACCTCTGTCTTAAGTAAGGTGAAGTTTGCTTTAGAAAATTTTTTCACTGTGGTTTCCTTGGTTGGGGGTGGTGGTGGGGTGTGGACATCCAGAGTGATTAGTTTAGGGTCTGATCTAACTGGTGACAGGTTGACCTCCGGTGCGGAACACCTGTCGCCCATGTTGGTGATGACCAGGTCCAATATGTTTTCACCTCCGGTAGGGGAGTTTACCAGCTGATCCAGGGCATTTGAGTTGATAAATTCCAGGAAGCGCTGAGCCTGGGAGTTTGTACTCAAGTAGTTTTCCCAGTGAATGGTAGGGTAATTGAAATCATCCAATATCAGGGTGTTGGGTAGGACCTTCATGTTTTCCAGTGTCTCCAGAAAGGCAGAGTGGTGGTCCTGAGTCATGGAGGGTGATCTGTAGCAGGCCACAATTTGCATTGCAGATTTTCCCAATATTAGTTGCACATGGATGGTCTCAGAGGTATCATGCTGTGCCACTAACCTGGAGGTGTATGTATCCATGATGAATATGGATACACCCCCTCCTTTTGTGTTTCAGTCCATGTTCTGTGGCCGAAATGTGTGGTATACATGCTAATGTATATCCAAAATAGCACAGTCATGAAGTAATCAACATTACCACTTTGCTTTACTTATATCCCCAGTTCAGTTCTAAACGGTTACACTTTAGCTGAATCTGTAAAATCTGCCTGTGAATTTTGATGCTGCACTTCCTCCCACATCCAATGACATAATGTGCAGTGAAACTGCACTTTTTCACTTTATTGTGTGTCCATGTGCCTGGCAGTTCATTGGGGGAATCTACTATGCCTCTGCAGTGAGGCTAAGTGGGTAATTGAGTGTTTTTTGGCATGTCTGACCCCTGTCAATACATGAAGCATCACTGTTGGCTTGTACTATACTTTTTGTCTTCACATGCAACATGATTTGGGAGAGCCTTAGGAAAAAAACAAAACTTTCCCAAATGAAAAGAAATAGCTTCAAGTAAACTGTACATCATGGTCATTAAGGTACTTTGGGACATTGTTATCCTAGCCTCTCACTGGATTCATTATCCAGGTTTCTTCTCCAATTCATAGGTAAGTACTAGATGAGCAGTTAGGATATGAACAGATGAGATAACAATGGTGATGTATAACGAATCTACAGGAAAGTCTCCAAGAATAGATGGTATTCCTGTGGAAGTTTGGAAGTTAGAAGGGGAAAAAATGATAAAGATCTGGAAGGCTTTGTTTAAAAGTATTTTAAGAGGAGGAGAAGTACTGGTGCAAAACTGGTGACAGCTGTAATACCTAAAGAGGGTAAAGATCCATCAGATCCAGCTTCATACACGCCCATTTCAATACTGAGCCATGATTACAAAGTGTTTATGTCTATAATGGCTAAAAGAATGGCAAAGGTGATGCTGAAGATTGATAGATATGGATCAGTGTGATTTTGTGGAGAGGAGGCAAACTTTTGACAACATTAACATAACACTGATGATCCAGAGGGAAGCAGAATGTAAGAAAATACCACTGTTGTTGGCCTTAATGCAGAGAAATCATTTGACAGAGTAGGCTGTGACTTTAGGAACAGAGCAATGGAAGCATTTTCATTCCCTGATAAAACTGTAAGGTCGATTAGGAGGATATATGAGGGATCAGAGGTGAAAACTAAAATGGGTGGGTGTCTTCTCTGATAATCACTGCTTGAGCAGAGGAACCTGGCAGGCATGTCCTCTCTCCCCCTTTGCTATTTGCATTATATTTACAACCACTGGCAAGAAAAATAAGGGACTCTGAAATTCCAAGGATATATTTGGTAAGGTAGTCAAGAAACAGTGAATTTTGATCAGGATAAAATGAAAGGCAGTGACGCATAACAGAGTGGTGATAAAGCTGCAGGGAGTAGCATTAGAACTGAACTGCAGACATGCAATAGAAAGTATGAACGCATCACTCATGGGAATCTTACTGTGTGAAACTGTTGAAAAGCATGTAGAGGAGTCAGTCTAGACTATGTACTGAAGCAAATATTACATTTAGCTGTCATTATTTTACCGTGGTTATATGAAAGAGAGATGCGTGTGTGATACAGCTCAAATAAAGTGGCAGTTGTGCCATTTTGCTGTATAATCTCTCTGCCAGTATAGAAATTTGCATCACAGCCTGTAGGACTAATAACTAAACTAAAGAAATAACAGTCTGCAGCTGTACTTGGAAATACAGAACTCAGCATGAAAAAATAATAGGTCAATGAAAGTACAGAAAAAAATACATAATACTTCTTTGGAAAATGGTACTACCAGACACGTTATAACACACTTTCATTCTCATTTTGAATGAGAACAGCTGCACAGTTTATTAAAACACACAGAATCAAAGAAACTGACAATGAACAAATCCAGTAATTTATCAAGATGCAATGCCTGTACAAAATGCATTCAATGTGGATTCCAAAGTAGGCACTAAATAACATGAAATGCAAGGAATAGAGAACTCTGTGTGCTAGTGTTTGTAAGCTGAATCACATGTGCTTTCTACAGAAGTAGCTGCATGTAATAAAATCCATAAAGTAGTATTGTTTGGCAAAGACAAAAGCCACTGGCTAAGCTAATTAACATCCCAAAAGAGACTGAATAACTCTGTTTACTAATCTTGTCCACAGAAACTAGAATTCAGGAAATGGCAGGTCATAGGTTCATAGGTTGGTACTAGACCCTAGGGCCTATACAAGCCTAGCCATACCAATTCCCTGGATATTTCTTCCCACAATATATACTTCTCTGGACCCCTATCTAGCAGGGCAACTGACATGATCCCCCGGGTGAATTTCCTATCTCCCATCCAATTATCAAGGTTCCTTTTGTAGAGGGCCAAGGAGGCACTCTGCTTGACATGTATGGGCAGTCTATTCCAGAGTATGGGGAGTCTCTGGGTCAGGAACGTATCCCTCCAGCATGTTTTATTCATTGTGATGACAAGGTTTAGATCCCTGGAGTGTGTGGCTCTCAGGGATTGGGATTTCTTTAACTGGAGCATGTCCAACAGCTCAGGGTTTGACATGGCCTTGTATGTTAAGCAGAGATTGCCTCTGAGTAGACGATATGCCACAGAGTATAGCTGGAGTTTTTTTAGATGGTCAGCATATGGCATCTGCTTTAGGCCTGTGATTCTTTTAGTGAGGTATTTCTGTCGCCTTTCCAGCTGTTGCAGATGTCTTGTGAGGTATATACCAAATGGGGCATTATACTCTATAATGGGTCTAATGAGGGATGAGTATAGTGGGACAATGACCTCCTTTTTTCTGGATGAAAAGCCCTTAGTGATGAGGTGTGCCACATAGAAGGATTTCCTGACTGTTGTGGCGATGTGGTTATTGAAAGTGAGACCACCTTCCACCTGTGTCCCTAAGTCTCTCATAACACTTTCAATGTTTAGTGTACTGCCACCTATGTGGTAATTTGTGGGTACATGTTTTTTTCCAAAGGGGATAGCTATACATTTCTTGGCATTAAGCTTGAGCCCATGGCTCTGGCACCAGGCATCTGTTTCTGTAAGGCCCTTTTGCAGAATATTCACATCATTTGGGGATTCAATAATGGCTCCCAGTTTGCAGTCATCTGCGAACTTTGTTAGCCAGAGTCCCTTAGTGTTGGCTTGTACTTCAGAGAAGTAGATGCCAACAAGAGTGGTCCCAGGACCGAACCCTGAGGTACTCCATTTGTCACTTGTCTGGAGCTGGATTTGGAGTCAGCTACTTTTACAGTCTGGGTTCTGTCAGTAAGCCAGTTGGCAACCCATCGAGTGATGTAGGGATTTATGCCCAGCTTAGTAAGTTTATCTATGATTCCAGAGTGGGGGATGGTGTCAAAGGCCTTGGCGAGGTCCAGATAGGCTGTGTGGACCGCCTTACCCTTGTCCACAGCTCTGGAGACTGATTCGAAGAAGTCAATCAGATTCAGGAGACAAGATCGGCCCTTCACAAACCCAAACTGGGTGGGGTCCAGTGTTTGAAGGTTGACAATGTCTTTGTTTATAAGTTCCATGAAAATGCGTTCCATGCCCTTGCAGATCAGGCTTGTTAGAATGATGGGACGGTAGTTCCCGGGATCCAAGATGGATCCCCCCTTGTGGAGTGGGATAACTGTAGCTGTGCGCCACTCAGTGGGCATGAAGCCTGAGGTGAGGCTATGATTAAACATGACACTTAGGTGAGGTGCCAGTTCATTTTGTAGTTCATGTAGTACACAGCCTGGGATGTCATCTGGTCCCATGGATGCTGTATTCTTAGCTTTGGAGAGTGCGGTTTCTACCTGTGTGGCCATGATTACCGGAATTTGGCAATCTTTTGGTATTGAGATGGGCCCTTTAGGGGGTGAGAGGGGGGTGAAGTTGGCACTAAATCGATCTGCCAGGATATTGGCAATATCCTTGGGATCAGTATATTTAATGCCATTCTGTTGTAGCTCAGAGCAGATATGAGCATTGCCATTTAGATTCTTGACATAACTATAGAATGCCTTGTGACTGTCTTTGGAATCTTTGGCAATTTTATTTTCGTAACTAGCTTTTGAGAATTTTATGAGGGATCTCAGCTTCTTACTGAGGCTGGTGAGAGAGTTTTTTGCATCCTGGGATTTTCCTCTTTTCTGCAACAGTTTCATCCTTCTGTTGTATAGTTTGTTTATAGCAGGGGACCACCAGATTGGCTTCCTTTTTTTTTGGAGAAGATCATCTTGGTTCTATTTGGGATGGCACAATTCATGCATGAGTGGATGTGCTGGTACAGTGCCTTAGTGTAGGATTCTGCAGTCAAACTTTCAGATCCCATCTGCATGGGTGTCATGAAGTTTGTCACTTCTGACTTCAGTAGCATGAAGTTGGCTTTGGAGATGTTTTTTAAGGAGGTTTCCTTACTGGGGGTGGGGGTGGGATGTGGATGTCAAGGGTGATTTGCTTATGGTCAGACTTGACCAATGAGGGGGTGACCACTGGTGTGGAGCATCTATTTCCCATGTTGGTAATAACCAGGTCTAGGATATTGGAGCCCCTGGTGGGACAATGGATTAGTTGATCCAAGGCATTAGAATTTATGAATTCCAAGAACCGTTGGGAAAAGGAGTTGGTACCCGAGTAGTTTTCCCAGTTAATGGCAGGGTAATTGAAATCACCCAGTATTAGGGTGTTTGGTTGTATCTTAATATTTTCCAGTATGTTTAGAAAGGTGTAGTGAGAATCTTGGGGCATGGTGGGGGATCTGTAGCAAGCTACAATTTGGATTGCAGTCTTACCCAGTGTTAGTTGCACCTGGAGAATTTCAGATGCATTGTGTTGGGCAACTAGCCTGGAGGTGTGAATATCCTTGGTGAATATGGACACTTCTCCACCATTAGTATTTCGGTCTTGGTTTTGTGGCCAAAACGTGTGGTAAGAGTTGTAGCCTGGTATTGCAGGGGTGCTCTCTGGAGCCTTGAACCAGGTCTCAATTACTGCACAGATATCAATGTTCTCCATTTTTAGGAGTGCCTCGAGAGAGTGCATTTTGAGGTTAAGACTTCTATCATTGAGTAGCATTACCTTCAGATTTTGCATGCTTGTGTCTGTTATGGTGGTGGTTTTATCCTTTGAACCTTGCTTAAAAAAGGCACTATAGGGGTGGCAAGAGCTTTAGCCAGTAACCTGAATCCCAGGGGTGACAGGTGCAGACCATCTCTGGCAAAGCATTGTGGTTTGTTGATCATGTCTTCCCAGGCAGACAGATATTCGATCCCCTTTGAATGACACCAGAAGCTTAGTCAATTGTTGAAGTCAATCATTTTGTCCTTATACTGTGGTATCATTTTGGGCAAAGGCAGGATGCTACTCAGGGCTCGGGTCATACCTGCCTGGGCCACATGATCCAAGAGCTCTTCCATGTCTCTTTTCATGTAGTCCAGGGAGGTACGTCTCAAGTCATTCCTCCAGCATGGACAATGACAGAGTCGTATTTGTACTTGTTGTGGAGTGACTTGAGTGCATGCATTATGTGGGGGATCCTGGCACCCGACAGGCAGCTGACTGTAATTTTCTCCTTGTTCAGTTTAGTGAGTGGAACATCAGTGTGCCTGACTATAAAGTCACCTATGACTAAAGTGTTGGGTACATTGTCTTGCCTTAGGGGCTGTTGTTGGGTGGCACACTGGTGTTGTGAGCTATGTGTCACTCTGGTTGTGACTGGTGTTTGTTTTCATTTCATCTTCAGAGGTCCTTGTTGCTTGGGCAGGTTAATGTTAAGGGCCTCCGCATTTATGGGTTTAGTGTTGTTATGTGTGGGTGTTGTTGGTGTGGATTTTGAAGGGCTATGTGTTGCTTGAGGCATAGTGCAGGTGTTAACTTTCTCCTCTTAACTGTCTAGCACAATCTTGGCTGGAGAGAGCTTTGCTTCCAGTTTGGCTATGTAAGTGCATCTCTTGCAGGTTGTAGTGTTGGGTGGTAGGAGTAGAAGATTGTGTACATGAGGCAGTTGCTGCATTGCCCCAGTATGCTCAGATTCACCAGGTGGACAGGAGAAATCATGGGAAGCTGACCCTTGGACATGTCTGTTTAGGTGCTTTTTTGTAAAATATAAGAGCTGTTTCCTT
>NC_056744.1:1666509509-1666528890 GCF_019279795.1 Protopterus annectens | reverse complement strand
TACAACCTCTCAAAGCTCCACTCTGCTCAGTGTGTATAGACAGAAGTCCTCTCAAAGTTAGGGCTTAAATACCAGAAGATACAACTTTAGAAAACTTTTTTTAAAAAAAGCACAAAAGAACCAGCCCCCACAAGCCATCAGCCAATCAACACAATCTAGCTAAGGTAAAGAAAGGCTTCTGCTAATTCATGATGGCCTGTTCATGTGCTTTGAACAATCACTGTAGAGACAAACAGGCCCAGAGCCAGCAAATCTGAACTAGGACAATACTAAAGCTATTAGCCTACATTCTTTAGACAGTAAACACTACAGAAAGCCACAAAATGAAAGTTTTTAAACAGATAAAGGAGCAAAGAGACTCTACAGAATGCTTTTAACTGCAAACAAATCAGTTACCCATGCAGATTAGTTAATTGCAATAAAATACACTAGAACTATGCAGCAAGCAATAAAAAGTGCTATATATAAATTGCTAGAAACAATAATCAGTATAAATAATCCAAAAAAACAGGATACTTATATATCTCAGATCAGAGTTGTAGTCAACGCCCCTCCTTCACTCTGCTCAGTGTGTATAAACTGTATAAAACATTTAGAAGATATCTTTCTTTGAAAACAAGCCACAAGCTAAAACAATGAATGACTCAACCTAAAAGGTGTTGTGAGTAGATCAGGAAAAAAAAGAGGGACTGTGTGATTAAAAGGCTGAAACTTCCTGGAGATAACCCTCCCCCTACCTTGCACAGACAAGTCTCGAGCATGTTCGGAATTACACACTGCTCAAGGTAAACATTGCAGAATGTAAACAAAAAAACGCTGGGATTGTCCCTTTAACCTCTGCTTTCTGCCTCCTGTGGAGTCCATGAATACACTAATGATAAAAATAAAACAAAATAGTTGTGACCAAGGCTGCCTGGGAACACTCAGCTGCTAATGACAAACTTCTAGCTAACTAGGCAATACAACTAAAGACATGACTGTGCAAAGATTGGAGTGCAGTACATCACAGTTATGAAATAAATATTAGTGATACATTAGTGGTAGCCTAGAACATTGGTATGGACACGTGGACAAATATAGAGCTGCAGTAATTAATGTATAGAAGTCCAGATGACTGTAGAGGCCAAAAAAATGTGTGTGTGTGTGTGTGTGTGTGTGTGTGTGTGTGTGTGTGTGTGTGTGTGTGTGTGTGTGTGTGTGTGTGTGTGTGTGTGTGTGTGTGTGTGTGTGTGTGTAGGTGGGAGGGCAATGCAGCTAGGGGTTGCATGTGCAGCTATCTATTGGATGTCCCTTTGTTATACCTTAACTAACACCATCTTTATATCCTGGTAGAAGCTAGGTCAACCATTGTTAAGAAACATTCTGTTATCAAAAGTACATTACTTTTACCATACTCTAATCCAAGTCAAAGGATATCACATGTGTGACACTAGTGATATAAATCTTACTACAGTACAGTGTTACACTGAGTACTGCTTCTGGGATTTCTCCTTTAGCTGACACTGGTGATATAAATCTTACTACAGTACAGTGGGACACTGAGAACTACTTCTGGGATTTATCCTTTACCTGACACTGGTAATATAAATCTTACTACAGTGCAGTGGGACACTGGGTGCTACTTCTGGGATTTCTCCTTTAGCTGACACTGGTGATATAAATCTTATTACAATACAGTGGGACACTGAGTACTACTTCTGGGATTTCTCCTTTAGCTGACACTGGTGATATAAATCTTACTACAGTACAGTGGGACACTGAGTACTACTTCTGGGATTTCTCCTTTACCTGACACTGGTGATATAAATCTTACTACAGTACAGTGGGACACTGAGTACTAATTCTGGGGTTTCTCCTTTAGCTGACACTGGTGATATAAATCTTACTACAGTACAGTGGGGCACTGAGCACTACTTCTGGGATTTCTCCTTTACCTGACACTGGTGATATAAATCTTACTACAGTACAGTGGGACACTGAGTACTACTACTGGGATTTCTCCTTTGCCTGACACTGGTGATATAAATCTTACTACAGTACAGTGGGACACCGAGTACTACTTCTGGGATTTCTCCTTTAGCTGACACTGGTGATATAAATTTTACTACAGTACAGTGGGACACTGAGTACTACTTCTGGGATTTCTCCTTTGCCTGACACTGGTGATATAAATCTTACTACAGTACAGTGGGACACTGAGTACTACTTCTGGGATTTCTCCTTTAGCTGACACTGGTGGTATAAATCTTACTACAGTACATTGGGACACTGAGTACTACTTCTGGGATTTCTCCTTTACATGACACTGGTGATATAAATCTTACTACAGTACAGTGGAACACTGAGTACTACTTCTGGGATTTCTCCTTTAGCTGACACTGGTGATATAAATCTTACTACAGTACAGTGGGACACTGAGTACTACTTCTGGGATTTCTCCTTTACATGACACTGGTGATATAAATCTTACTACAGTACAGTGGGACACTGAGTACTACTTCTGGGATTTCTCCTTTAGCTGACACTGGTGATATAAATCTTACTACAGTACAGTGGGACACTGAATACTACTTCTGGGATTTCTCCTTTACCTGACAGTGGTGATATAAATCTTACTACAGTACAGTGGGACACTGAGTACTACTTCTGGGATTTCTCCTTTAGCTGACACTGGTGATATAAATCTTTCTACAGTACAGTGGGACACTGAGTACAACGTTTGGGATTTCTCCTTTGGAACTGCTGCTTCTTTGCTCCTACAGAGGGATTCAAGCTACATAGTTTCCACTACAACTACTGCTGCTGTTGCTGCTGCCTTGTTGCATGTTTTGGTGTCTAACATGGCATCATGTCAGGAAAAGTTAAACATAACTATGGGTTTTTGCTAAATTTATACCAATGAACACTGGTCTGACTGGAATCCTTCATTCTCCAACAGTGATGTCTAGCTACAAAGGAAAGACAATTACCTTCAACAACTGGTTAAATACTTGATGTCAATCCAGGGGGATCCAGTATGTGACAGCAAAACTTTGTAAAGGATGGCCTGCACCTCTTGTTCTAATGCTTTAGTGCTTCCACATCCTGGCTAAAAGGCCACACTAACCCCCCAGTCTATGTCACTTTGTCGAAACTCAAATGAGTGAATCTCATTTGTCAAACACCTATTCAGTGAAAACACTATTCATCAAATGACATTTTTTAAGGAAAATGTTTCCTATGGCAAACTGATGGCAGTCTGCATTATTGACCGTAGTAACCATAAACAAAACCATAACACTTAATACCTATGCAGGAGTGGGCTATGCCCCCCCCACATCCCCCAACTAAATATACCAACTCCGAGATCACACTACAGTGGGGAAAAGGGCAAATTCCAGACGGTGGCCAACCATCAGTTTGTCCTAAGAAACTTTTCACTTAAAACGTCAATTGATGAATAGTGTTTTCACTGACTAGGTGTTCGGCAAATGAACATTTGCTCATTTGAATTTTGACAAAATAATATAGACCCCCCCTTGCAGTGCCTTTTAAGAGGAATCTCACTAATGCACATCCCACTGTAACTATCATATCACATTCAAAACAGGATCACATTAAGGAGGCTCTGTTCAGTGCTAGACGTCTCAGAAGTAAATTGTTTGACGTTAAGTCTCTTTTACATTTGGATCATCTCTCTATCTGTGGAATTACTGAAACATGGTTTAAATGTTTATAAAACATTCCCTCCATACTCAGGTTTTGTGCTTAGCACACCTTCAGTCTTGATGGCAACTGTGGTGGCATCTCTCTATTTTTTCGAATGATTTTGTGACCCACTGTGTATGTATCCCACTACCTTCAGATGTAGGTATTAGCTTTTCATCTTCTGGTTTAAAGGTAGCTCACCTTAGCCATTCAAACATCATTTATTGACTGGTATGTGGTTGTTCGGCAGTTATCAACAACTTCCACTAAAATAGCAAACATTTCAGTTTTCTTTTCTTTTTTTTTTCCTGCCTTTAGTTTTTATATGCCTTCTTTTCTATCTTTGTTTTTTTTTTCACACTAAGGATTTATTCTAATGCTGACTTCCTACCTAAACATTTCTACTAACTTGTGCAAGGAAGTCACCTTAGATTGTTTTCTTCATGGTTTAGAATTTTCTCTGTGGTCAGATGTGATGATAGCAACAAATATGTATGCAGTCCCACAAACCTTGACAGATACATGTACTCAGTTTCAAGGAGGTACATTCCTCCTTCTTTTGAACTGAAGTATACATTATCTTGACAGAACTGTTTTTATACATTATATGGTAGGTATGAATCAGTTTTCTTTTGCTTTATCACAGCAAAGCTATAAGGTAGAACACAGTGGGAAAGCTGAATTGCAGCTTGGACCTTACTCTTAGATTTCAAAATGGTTTTCAAATTTGATTCAGTCTTCTAAAATACTCCTTACAATGCTTTGTTTTACCTTCTACTGCTTACCTAGAGCAAGCTTTAACCGTTTTCATAGTTATTTACTGCATTTTTTATTATCTGCACTTAAAAGTACATTTTAGTTGAAATTAGTCTAATTCAAGTCGAAAAGTTGGATTGTGCTTATTAAACTTTTAAGAAAGTAGAGCTGTTACTCACTGACTTTTTCTGGTCGTTGTACTGTTTTTCGTGTTTGTTTGCTGTTTAATTTAATTGTTTGGCTGCCCACTAAAGTGTGCTAGCCTGTACTACTGACTTATTGCCTTTTCTGCATTTCTGTGTGTTTCTATTTAAAAACAAAAAAAAAAAACAAAAAAATATTCCTTGTTTTCCTGCCTCTCCTAAACTAGTTAGACCAATTTACAGGCCTTGCTGTATCCTGGGCTGTGTTGTAGTTCCTGTGTTGTCCATTGCCTTACTTGGATAGAAGGAAGTTTCTTAGCTCACCAGTGGGAGTGGGGAGCCTTGAATAGCCTACCTGTCCTTGAGGGAAGTGACCTCAGCACAAGAAGCTGTAGTAATTGGTCATTTTGGACCATTTCTAGCTCTTTTGAAGTTCCCTGGTTAACATCTGCCTCTGGCATTTTTTTGAAGCCATATTGCTCAGACACAGCTCCAAGTGGTCCTGTTGAGTCTTCCTGGCTACAGAGAACTGAAAAAAAGCGACTGCTTTCCTGATTAAGTATCCAGCTGTTTTTTATATTTGTTTTACCTTCTACTGCTTACCTAGAGCAAGCTTTAACTGTTTTCATAGTTATTTACTGCATTTTTATTATCTGCACTTAAAAGTACATTTTAGTCGAAATTAGTCTAATTCAAGTCGAAAAGTGTTTGTTTGCTGTTTAATTTAATTGTTTGGCTGCCCACTAAAGTGTGCTAGCCTGTACTACTGACTTATTGCTTTTTCTGCATTTCTGTGTGTTTCTATTTAAAAACAAAAAAACAAAAACATATTCCTTGTTTTCCTGCCTCTCCTAAACTAGTTAGACCAGTTTACAGGCCTTGCTGTATCCTGGGCTGTGTTGTAGTTCCTGTGTTGTCCATTGCCTTACTTGGATAGAAGGACGTTTCTTAGCTCACCAGTGGGAGTGGGGAGCCTTGAATAGCCTACCTGTCCTTGAGGGAAGTGACCTCAGCACAAGAAGCTGTAGTAATTGGTCATTTTGGACCATTTCTAGCTCTTTTGAAGTTCCCTGGTTAAAATCTGCCTCTGGCATTTTTCTGAAGCCATATTGCTCAGACACAGCTCCACGTGGTCCTGTTGAGTCTTCCTGGCTACAGAGAACTGAAAAAAAGTGACTGCTTTCCTGATTAAGTATCCTACTGTTTTTTATATTTGTTTTACCTTCTACTGCTTACCTAGAGCAAGCTTTAACTGTTTTCATAGTTATTTACTGCATTTTTTATTATCTGCACTTAAAAGTACATTTTAGTCGAAATTAGTCTAATTCAAGTCGAAAAGTGTTTGTTTGCTGTTTAATTTAATTGTTTGGCTGCCCACTAAAGTGTGCTAGCCTGTACTACTGACTTATTGCCTTTTCTGCATTTCTGTGTGTTTCTATTTAAAAACAAAACAAAAAAAATATTCCTTGTTTTCCTGCCTCTCCTAAACTAGTTGGACCAGTTTACAGGCTTTGCTGTATCCTGGGCTGTGTTGTAGTTCCTGTGTTGTCCATTGCCTTACTTGGATAGAAGGAAGTTTCTTAGCTCACCAGTGGGAGTGGGGAGCCTTGAATAGCCTACCTGTCCTTGAGGGAAGTGACCTCAGCACAAGAAGCTGTAGTAATTGGTTATTTTGGACCATTTCTAGGTCTTTTGAAGTTCCCTGGTTAAAATCTGCCTCTGGCATTTTTTTGAAGCCATATTGCTCAGACACAGCTCCATGTGGTCCTGTTGAGTCTTCCTGGCTACAGAGAACTGAAAAAAAGCGACTGCTTTCCTAATTAAGTATCCTGCTGTTTTTTATATTTGTTTTACCTTCTACTGCTTACCTAGAGCAAGCTTTAACTGTTTTCATAGTTATTTACTGCATTTTTTATTATCTGCACTTAAAAGTACATTTTAGTCGAAATTAGTCTAATTCAAGTCGAAAAGTGTTTGTTTGCTGTTTAATTTAATTGTTTGGCTGCCCACTAAAGTGTGCCTGCCTGTACTACTGACTTATTGCCTTTTCTGCATTTCTGTGTGTTTCTATTTAAAAACAAAAAAAAACAAAAAAATATTCCTTGTTTTCCTGCCTCTCCTAAACTAGTTGGACCAGTTTACAGGCCTTGCTGTATCCTGGCTGTGTTGTAGTTCCTGTGTTGTCCATTGCCTTACTTGGATAGAAGGAAGTTTCTTAGCTCACCAGTGGGAGTGGGGAGCCTTGAATAGCCTACCTGTCCTTGAGGGAAGTGACCGCAGCACAAGAAGCTGTAGTAATTGGTCATTTTGGACCATTTCTAGCTCTTTTGAAGTTCCCTGGTTAAATCTCCCTCTGGCATTTTTTTGAAGCCATATTGCTCAGACACAGCTCCACGTGGTCCTGTTGAGTCTTCCTGGCTGCAGAGAACTGAAAAAAAGCGACTGCTTTCCTGATTAAGTATCCTGCTGTTTTTTATATTTGTTTTACCTTCTACTGCTTACCTAGAGCAAGCTTTAACTGTTTTCATAGTTATTTACTGCATTTTTTATTATCTGCACTTAAAAGTACATTTTAGTCAAAATTAGTCAATTCAAGTCGAAAAGTGTTTGTTTGCTGTTTAATTTAATTGTTTGGCTGCCCACTAAAGTGTGCCTGCCTGTACTACTGACTTATTGCCTTTTCTGCATTTCTGTGTGTTTCTATTTAAAAACAAAAAAAACAAAAAAATATTCCTTGTTTTCCTGCCTCTCCTAAACTAGTTGGACCAGTTTACAGGCCTTGCTGTATCCTGGGCTGTGTTGTAGTTCCTGTGTTGTCCATTGCCTTACTTGGATAGAAGGAAGTTTCTTAGCTCACCAGTGGGAGTGGGGAGCCTTGAATAGCCTACCTGTCCTTGAGGGAAGTGACCGCAGCACAAGAAGCTGTAGTAATTGGTCATTTTGGACCATTTCTAGCTCTTTTGAAGTTCCCTGGTTAAAATCTCCCTCTGGCATTTTTGTGAAGCCATATTGCTCAGACACAGCTCCACGTGGTCCTGTTGAGTCTTCCTGGCTACAGAGAACTGAAAAAAAGCGACTGCTTTCCTGATTAAGTATCCTGCTGTTTTTTATATTTGTTTTACCTTCTACTGCTTACCTAGAGCAAGCTTTAACTGTTTTCATAGTTATTTACTGCATTTTTTATTATCTGCACTTAAAAGTACATTTTAGTCGAAATTAGTCTAATTCAAGTCGAAAAGTGTTTGTTTGCTGTTTAATTTAATTGTTTGGCTGCCCACTAAAGTGTGCCTGCCTGTACTACTGACTTATTGCCTTTTCTGCATTTAGCGCGGAGTTGCCACTAGAGCACCATCGGGCAGCGCCGGTTAAACAAGGTTAAACTATTTCTGGCTCCGTAAAAGTCTGCTCTTCATTTTTTCCCTTAGAACAGCTCTACTTGTAATCTAAACAGTCTATTCTCTATCTGTAAAGCTCAGCACTTGTTCCTAAAGCATTTTTTAGTTAGGTAAAGCACTTCTATATTATACAAAGTACTTCACTAGCTTAAAACCCCCTTGAGTACCCACTTCCCTATAGGTCCTTTCTGACTCAGTTACACAGCAAGCTTTTTCATTTCTTCTAGCATGTCAAAGGGTCAGTTGCTAACGTCCTCTCCTGCTCAGCTGGTGAATCTGGGAATATTGAGGCAATGTTACAATTGCCTCATGTACACAGACAACCCTCTCCTCCTCCCACAAAACACAAATACATGCGAGAGATGCAACTATATAGCCAAACTCGAGGCTGAGCTCTCTCAACTCAGGACTGGCAAAACCAGAGAGGAGGAGAAGGTAACCACACACACCATAAACCCAGTCTCACATAGAACTATCACAACTACAAATCAAACACATAAACACACAAAGACATACTCGGAGGCACTGATCAAAAATCTACCAAAACAGCAGAGGCCTCCAAAGCAGACACCCAAACAACTGCCACCTCATGACATAACACAAGCAACACATAGATCACAAAGTCAGTGTGCAAATCAGTCACAGCCCTTAAGGCCAAACACAATGCCAGACACATTTGTCATAGGTGACTCCATAGTCAAACACAATGACAGCCCACTCACCAGACTTAACAAGGAGAGGGTCACAGTAAGCTGCCTGTCGGGCGCTAGAATCCGCCACATAACACAAGCACTCAGGTCACTCCACAGCAAGTACAAGTATGACTCAGTCATTGTCCATGCCAGTGTGAATGACCTGAGATGTACCTCCCTGGACTACATGAAAAGAGACATAGAGGAGCTCTCAGATTATGCAGCCCAGGCTGGTATGACCCTGACCCTGAGCAGTATCCTACCTTCACCAAGAATGATGCCACAAAACAGAGACAAAATGATCAGTTTTAATAATTGGCTTAATTTCTGGTGTCATTCTAAGGGGATCCAATGTCTGTCTGCCTGGAATGACATGCTTGACAAGCCACGCTGCTTAAGGGACGGCTTGCACCTGTCACCCTGGGTTCCGGATATTGGCAAAGGCTCTTGCCACCCCCATAGTGCCTTTTTTAGGCAAGGCTCAAATTCTAAACCCACCGCCCTAGAAAACAATAATGGAAAAAAACTAAAGGTAATGCTGCTCAATGCCAGAAGTCTAAATGTCAAGATGCACACCCTCGAAGCCCTCCTCAGTATGGAGAACATCAATGTCTGTGCTGTGACTGAAACCTGGTTCAAGGCTCCTGAGAGCACCCCGGCACTATCAGGTTTTACCTCATATCATGCGTTCCGGCCCTAAAACCCGGACCGTACCACAAAAGGAGGGGGTGTATCCATATTCATCAAGGATACCCACACCTCCAGGCTGGTGGCAACTCACGAAGCATCAGAGACCATTCAGGTGCAATTAACCATAGGCAAAACTGCTCTACAGTTTGTAGCATGTTACAGGCCACCCTCTCAAACTCAGGAACCCCACACAGCCTTCCTGAAGACACTGGAGAGTATAAATGTCTCTCCAAACACCATCATATTGGGTGACTTCAACTACCCAAACATAGACTGGGAACATTACTCAAGCCCCAATACCCTAGCCCAAAGGTTCCTGGGGTTCATAAACTCAAATGCTATGGAACAACTTGTCACCATTCCCACAAGAGGTGAAAATATACCAGACCTGATCATCACAAACATGGGGACAATATGCTCCACACCGGAAGTATATCCCTCATTGGTGAGATCAGACCATAAACTAATCTCACTGGAGATCCACATCCCGCCCCCACCCCCAACAAAAAAGACCACAGTGAAGAACTTCTCAAAAGCCAACTTCACACTTCTTAAGACTGGTGTGGTATCCTTCAAGGCCCCTGAGCCATTGGAAACCACAACCCACGCTGCTGAATCCCTTACAAATGCTTTCTACGAGCACCTCCAGGATTGCATGGATCAAGCAATCCCAAATAAAATCAAGACCCTTTCCACCAAAGGCAAGCGCCCGATCTGGTGGACCCCAGCCATAAACAAACTTTACAACAAGAGGAGAAAGCTACTACAAGATAGAGCAAAATCCCTAAAAGGGAAGACATCTCTGATCAATACTAGTAAAAAACTACGATCACTCATAAAATCATCCAAGGCCAACTTTGAGAGAAAAATCGCCAAGGACTCAAAAGACAATCATAAGGCCTTCTTTAGCTATGTTAGAAACCTGGGTGGAAACTCCCAGATATGCTCAGAATTAGTCCAAAATGATACAAAAATCACCGAACCCACAGACATTGCAAACATACTGGCAGACAGGTTCAGTGCAAATTCCCCCCCCCCCCCAAAAGGAGAAATATCTATCGCAGCAGAGTGTAGCCTCCCAATCATCTCAAATGCCCAGGTGAGAGCTGCTCTCTAAAGCTAAAAACACAGCATCAATGGGACCGGATGGTGTCCCCGGCTGTGTGCTACACGAACTCAATGAGGAACTAAACCCACACATAAGGCGGCTGTTTAATCTTAGCCTTACCACAGGATACGTACCCAAAGAGTGGCGTACGGCAACTGTGGTCCCACTCCACAAAGGCGGTGCTTCTACGGACCCTGGTAATTACCGCCCCATAAGCTTAACAAGCCTGGTCTGCAAAGCTATGGAGAGGATCATAATGGAACTCATAAATAAAGACATAGGGGACCTATAGACATTGGATCCTACCCAATTCGGCTTTGTCAAGGGCAGATCATGCCTCTTGAACTTGGTCAACTTTTTGAAACAGTCACCAAGGCCATTGATGAGGGTAAGGCAGTTCACACAGCCTACCTTGACATTGCAAAAGCTTTCACACAATACCCCACTCGGGTATCATAGAAAAGCTCACCAGCTTAAATGTAAACCCATATGTCACAAGATGGGTTGCAAACTGGCTCAAGGACAGAACCCACAGGGTTAGAGTTGCTGGTGCCATGTCAGACTCCAAGCCGGTCACAAGCGGTGTCCCACAGGGCTCAGTCCTGGGCCCCCTCTTGTTCGGCATCTACTTTTCAGAAGTGCAGGCAAACATAGGAGGATTGTGGCTGACAAAGTTTGCAGATGACTGCAAACTGGGCGCCATAGTTGAAAATCCATCAGACACAGATATCCTTCAGAGAGGTCTCATAGAAATGGATAACTGGTGCCAGAGCCATGGCCTTAAAGGAGAACAACGGGATATTTAATCATAGTGCACAGCCTGCCCTCACTTTGCATTCCTGTTACTTCATCCAGCAAAATAAAAACTGTACTGCATGTATTTAAAATTTATTATCTCTACTGTTTTCCTCCTAGACAGCCTCCGTTTCCGTACTGTTTTAGCTTCCGTTTTGAAAGCAAATTGTCCCGCCTTTGAAAAACGACTGTCTCTTAAATCCTGACGTCAGGACTACTACACTTTTGTAGTAGTTACGGGGAATTTCCGCCCGCAAACTGATGTCACCACTCCCATGTTCTTTAGAGGTAGGCTTTAAACTGCCCAGAAGGTGATGTCAGAGCTTTTTGGTCCAGCCCACACCATTATCCTAATAAATCATCGTATTCGCTATGTGGAACTCCCTTACTTTGGAAGTGTATCCTGCCGAGTGTATTCTACTGAGGGACCGAAGTATTCTACTGTATTCTAGTGTATTACTTGTTGCTAAGGTGAGTTTTTTTATTTTTTATTCAGGCTAATTTTAATGAATTAATAATCCTTTTTTTTCATTAATTTAAGTGCATAAAGAAAGCAGTTTTATGTTGTGTTCTCGCCACGTGCTTCATTCGGGTAACGCTGCTTCAGATTAACTTTGAGTTCAGAGTGTGTGTGTTTGTGAATGCTAAATGTGCATGTGTGTGTGTGTGTGTGTGTGTGTTTTTTTTTTTTTTGTTTCTTTTTTTTTTTAGTTCTAAACACCGACTGCTGAAATCGGATTGTGTGCGTGAATGTATGGAGTGAGTGTGTATGACTGGTGCATTTCTAGTCTCCTGCCGAATGACTGATTTGTGTATAAGTGTTAGCATTTTTGCGTATCGGTAAGTATATTTTTATTTAATATAGTATATTCATAGTTACGGTGTGAGCGCGCATATTGTGTGTGTGTGTGTGAGAGAGAAAGAAAGAGACAGGCAAGAAAAAGATCGCTTTTTTTTTTTTTTTTTATATGTTCGTTTGGTATACATTGGTGTTGCCTCAGCGAGAAATCTGTTGATGTAGTGGTTAGCATCGCAGCACATGGTTCTTCCGTTCGATTCTAGATGTATGGGGTGGGGGTATTGTGTAATATCGGCACCCTGGTTTTGAGTTTGTATAGACTTGATGATCTCTGCTACTACACTGCTTGGCTTGCAATTCAGACGGCAATAATTATTGGATTGTATTAGAACTCGACCAACAGTGGACTGTTTATTTTGAATGGCTATGCGCTAAACGGACTTATGGAGTTTTGGTAGTTTAGTTGTGTTCATCTCAAATCGTACTGCCGGTCAATGGTGTCCTTTGTCGTTTTTCTTTTTTTACATTGAGAGCGTTGTTCCTTGTATTCTTGGCCGGTTGTGAAAGGGGGAGATTGTAGCGGTCTAAGTCTACAATTTTCGCAATTTTTTTTTTTTTTTTGCAGAAAGTTTGACTGATGATTACAGTAACATGGGTAATGGAATCAAGGTAGGCATCATGTGCGGCATGCGAGGAGTGTGTGTGTGTGTGGATGCAAACAGGGAGCGTGTGGGTGTGTGTGTATATGCAAACGGGGAGCGTGTGTGTGTGTGTGGATGCAAACAGGGAGCGTGTGTGTGTGTGGATGCAAACAGGGAGCGTGTGTGTGTGTGGATGCAAACAGGGAGCGTGTGTGTGTGTGTGTGGATGCAAACAGGGAGCGTGTGTGTGTGTGGATGCAAACAGGGAGTGTGTGTGTAAAAGTGAAACCAGGCTCCACGAAATGTAAAGTCCACTTTATTCACCACTTCACAAAGCAAGACAAAACAAATAATGAAAATAAAATAACAGGATATACTAAGCGCTTTCACCCCGCAATTCATAGGGCATCATCAGAGTATAAAACTTGTAAGTTGTACTGCAGTTTAAATACTTGCCAGGTGTTCAGACCAACGCCCATATTTAATAAATTGATTAATTAATTCAAACTTGCATAGGTAAATCAGTCACATACATTAAACATTGAAAACCTTTCGAACATTTAAAATAACTTTAACTTTAAAATTCATAGGTAACTGGTTTAATATATAAATGTAATATAAGTATAAATATATAAATATTAAATATTGCATATAAATGATACAATGTATGTAATAGATATATTATGTATACTATAAAATGTACCTAAAACGTATATAAATAGAAAATATAAAAAAAATAAGAGAAAAAAATATATATACAAAATATTTAATATACTTAATAATTAATAAAAACATTTAATAGAAATAAACTAATATTGGTACACAAGGAAAAAAAAAAAAAAATATATATATATATATATATATATATGAAAAACATTTAGGAATTGCATATTGTATATAACACACGTTCTCAATCTAGTATGCTCTAAACCTATATAGTAGGTATCAAACTATATACAAAATGATGTCCATTTCAAGATACTTGAAATGGAGATGTTCCCATTTAGACCAGGCGATGTACCCGCATTTAACCTAAGCTGCCACAGACATTCCTTTGTCAGAAGTAGGTTGTCATAGTCTCCTCCTTTATCATACTGATTAGGAATACGGTAAATGACAAAGAATACAAATCTCTTAAAATGAACACATTTAGTACAATGTAAGTATAGAGCATTGGTTGTCTTTTTATTCCTAATGTCCCTATAGTGTTCTAATAGACGGTCTTTTAACTTTCTATTAGTTTTTCCCACATAGGCTGTACAGGAAATACATGTGGCAAGGTAAATGACTCTTTTGGTGTTGCAATTAACGTAGCCTGGACACTGTAATGATCTAGCATAACCCTGAACCATAGTATAGGGGCCATCGTTTATAAATTTGCAACTCCTACAAAAACGCACTTGCTCATTTTTGATATACAACATTTTCTCATTTGTTCACTACCTTCCATAATTCCTTTCAAATTCTTTCCTCTACTATAAGTAATCTTAGGATTGTGCCCTATAATTTCCTTATAGTCACAATTATTAGAAAAAACACAGGACCAAGTGTCATGCAATGTCCTCACTATAGTACTAGATAGTTCATTAAATGGTAGAATAAATGTGTCGTTAAACTTGTTAACATTATCAGTTTTTTTATTATTGTCATTCAGTAGCCCATATTTAATAGGTTTAAAAGTGTTATTTCTTTTGTTTATCACTTCGTCTTTAATAGGTCTAAGGGGTAAAATACTTGTCAGGTGTTCAGACCAACGCCCATAATTAATAATGTGTGTGTGTGGATGCAAACGGGGGGAGTGTGTGTGTGTGTGGATGCAAACGGGGAGTGTGTGTGTGTGTGGATGCAAGCAGGGTGTGTGTGTGTGTGTGTGTGTGTGTGTGTGTGTGTGTGTGTGGATGCAAGCAGTCTGTGTGTGTGTGTGTGTGTGTGTGTGTGTGTGTGTGTGGATGCAAGCAGGGGAGTGTGTGTGTGTGTGTGTGTGTGTGTGTGTGTGTGTGTGTGTGTGTGTGTGTGTGTGTGTGTGTGTGTGTGTGTGTGTGGATGCAAACAGGAGTGTGTGTGTGTGTGTGTGTGTGTGTGTGTGTGTGGGGATGCAAATGGGGAGTGTCTGTGCAGGGATGCAAACGGGGAGTGTGTGTGTGTGTGTGTGTGTGTGTGGGGATGCAAACGGGGAGTGTGTGTGTGTGTGGATGCAAACAGGGAGTGTGTGTGTGTGTGTGTGGATGCAAACAGGGAGTGTGTGTGTGTGTGGATGCAAACAGGGAGTGTGTGTGTGTGGATGCAAACAGGGAGCATGTGTGTGTGTGTGTGTGTGTGTGTGTGTGTGTGTGTGTGTGTGTGTGTGTGTGTGTGTGTGGATGCAAACAGGGAGTGTGTGTGTGTGTGTGTGTGGATGCAAACAGGGAGTGTGTGTGTGTGTGTGTGTGTGTGTGTGTGTGTGTGTGTGTGGATGCAAACAGGGGCTGTGTGTGTGTGTGTGTGTGTGGATGCAAACAGGGAGCGTGTGTGTGTGGATGCAAACAGGGAGCGTGTGTGTGTGGATGCAAACAGGGAGTGTGTGTGTGTGTGTGTGTGTGTGTGTGTGTGTGTGTGTGTGTGTGTGTGTATGCGTGGATGCAAACAGGTAGAGGTTAGAATTAACTTCCTTTACCAAACCCCTGTCCATAAAGAAACATTACCAAACAGTATTTTGACAGAGTGTTTGCATTGTTATGCAATAAGAGTAGTAATAATAATAATAATAGTAACAATAATGATAATAATTCTAAAACTGTCTTCTTGCTCGCTTTCTCTCTTTTTTAGATTAGAAAGACTGTCTAAAATTTTAATTTTGAAAAGTTATGTTGTTTATTCATGCAGTGCTTTCATTTTGTTTACTTCATTCCTGTATATAGTTACAGTGGAATGTTACCCAGGTAGTCTGTATGTTGTATGTTGCTATGTGTACTACTGTTGGAGCTTTTCTCCCTGGGCCTCTGCTGAAAAGGCCTTTTTTTTGCCCAGTCAGACTTTCTCTGTAAACGAAATGGAAATAAATGAATAATATATGTTTCTTGTAAGTACCTTAAATGCTATTCTCTCACAAATCCTCGCTGTTCCCAAGGTTTCTTCTGTAAATGTGCTCTGCCCAATAGAATTAAATTGGTTATTAAACCCAGTAATAAAAATACATATAAATATAAAAAATTTAAAATAAATATAAGTGGCTATACAGTAATACAAGAATAAAACCAGAAATATTTTTTAGATGTTAACACTTCTGCCCAAGTTACATGAAGATCCCAGTATGGAAAACAACAGCATTTTATCTGCCTCAGGCTTCCACCTAACAAACAGCAGAGTCAGTAGAATTGCAAGTTGCAGCTGGGGGTGGGCTAAGGGGTGAACATCAGGAGGAAATGGTGATGAAATCAAACAGATGAGTAAAAGTCTGTTGTGATGCTGATAAGATGTTGGGTTTTCTTAGAAAGGCTACGTACTGTCTGTTAGAAAAAGGTTCTGCTATTTGTAGACTGATACCAAAAATACCTCAAAAACCACCTTGCACATACTGGCTGGCTTCTTCGCTGCTTCAATCAGCAGGCACAATAGAATAAAGCGGATAATGTTTTGTTTGGTTGTTCATTCATTTACTTAGTTACTCACTTCTGCTTTTGTGACTGTTAGTTCCAGACTCTCACTAGAGCTATAAACTTTCTTCAATAGAGGCCTGTGAAAAAAGGACATACTAGACACAGGGTCTGCAGTAACTGACTTTAGTCCTGCTTATGAAAAGTGCCCACTGTCCTACTAGCAGTCTTGCTGATATCGGAACATTACAGATTCAGACATTCATAGGACAAGGCATCATTTAGTTCAGGAAATGTTTAACGGGTGGCATGATGCCAGGGTAATCCTATGGGCTTGGCTTGTAAAGGCTGCAGTACCATTAGCCTAGTACACAGCTATGAAGTTATGAACCTAAGCAGATGAATCAGTGATGCTTTTTTTGTCCCCATCACAACTTCATTTCCCACATTTGACAGGTTGACCTGCACTAGTATATGTTTGATGCTTATTAATTCAGAGGAACACAAGACCAGTTTTTGTTGCCATAGGTTAAACCTGTAGAAAGATGGATCTTGATGCCAAGTGAGAACTGCCTAGCCCACCTACTTTGTCCTTTTCTCTGTTAGATAAACTGTAGATCCTATTAAACCAACAGTAAAGCAAAATCAGGGACATCTCTGAAAATCAGTCAGCTCTAAGAGGATCTAGCACACAGGGAGTGTGTGTGTGTGT
Source organism: Protopterus annectens (assembly GCF_019279795.1). Taxonomy (NCBI): domain Eukaryota; kingdom Metazoa; phylum Chordata; order Ceratodontiformes; family Protopteridae; genus Protopterus; species Protopterus annectens. The sequence continues at coordinate 1,666,511,900 of NC_056744.1, read as the reverse complement.
GTGTGTGTGTGTGTGTGTGTGTGTGTGTGGATGCAAACAGGGAGTGTGTGTGTGGATGCAAACAGGGAGTGTGTGTGTGGATGCAAACAGGGTGTGTGTGTGTGTGTGTGTGTGGATGCAAACAGGGAGTGTGTGTGTGGATGCAAACAGGGAGTGTGTGTGTGGATGCAAACAGGAGTGTGTGTGTGTGTGTGTGTGTGTGTGTGTGTGTGTGGATGCAAACAGGGAGTGTGTGTGTGTGTGTGTGTGTGTGTGTGTGTGTGTGTGTGTGTGTGTGTGGATGCAAACAGGGAGTGTGTGTGTGTGTGTGTGGATGCAAACAGGGAGTGTGTGTGGATGCAAACAGGGAGTGTGTGTGTGTGTGTGGATGCAAACAGGGAGTGTGTGTGTGGATGCAAACAGGGAGTGTGTGTGTGTGTGTGTGGATGCAAACAGGGAGTGTGTGTGTGTGTGTGTGTGTGGATGCAAACAGGGAGTGTGTGTGTGTGTGTGTGTGTGTGTGTGTGTGTGTGTGTGTGTGTGTGTGTGTGTGTGGATGCAAACAGGGAGTGTGTGTGTGGATGCAAACAGGGAGTGTGTGTGTGGATGCAAACAGGGAGTGTGTGTGTGGATGCAAACAGGGAGTGTGTGTGTGGATGCAAACAGGGAGTGTGTGTGTGTGTGTGTGTGTGTGTGTGGATGCAAACAGGGAGTGTGTGTGTGTGTGTGTGTGTGTGTGTGTGTGTGTGGATGCAAACAGGGAGTGTGTGTGTGTGTGTGTGTGTGTGTGTGTGTGGATGCAAACAGGGAGTGTGTGTGTGTGTGTGTGGATGCAAACAGGGAGTGTGTGTGTGTGTGTGTGTGTGGATGCAAACAGGGAGCGTGTGTGGATGCAAACAGGGAGCGTGTGTGGATGCAAACAGGGAGCGTGTGTGTGGATGCAAACAGGGGTGTGTGTGTGTGTGTGTGTGTGTGTGTGGATGCAAACAGGGTGTGTGTGTGTGGATGCAAACAGGGAGTGTGTGTGTGTGGATGCAAACAGGGAGTGTGTGTGTGGATGCAAACAGGAGTGTGTGTGTGGATGCAAACAGGGAGTGTGTGTGTGTGTGTGTGTGTGTGTGTGTGTGTGTGTGTGTGTGTGTGTGTGTGTGTGTGTGTGGATGCAAACAGGGAGTGTGTGTGTGTGTGTGTGTGTGTGTGTGTGTGTGTGTGTGTGTGGATGCAAACAGGGAGTGTGTGTGTGTGGATGCAAACAGGGAGTGTGTGTGTGTGTGTGTGTGTGTGTGTGTGTGTGTGTGTGTGTGTGTGTGTGTGTGTGTGTGTGTGTGTGTGTGTGTGTGTGTGGATGCAAACAGGGTGTGTGTGTGTGTGTGTGTGTGTGTGTGTGTGTGTGTGTGTGTGGATGCAAACAGGGAGTGTTTGTGGATGCAAACAGGGAGCGTGTGTGTGTGGATGCAAACAGCGAGCGTATGTGTGTGTGTGGATGCAAACAAGGAGCGTGTGTGTGTGTGTGTGTGTGTGTGGATGCAAACAGGGAGTGTGTGTGTGTGTGTGTGTGTGTGTGTGTGTGTGTGTGTGTGTGTGTGTGTGTGTGTGTGTGTGTGTGTGTGTGTGTGTGTGTGTGTGTGAGTGTGTGTGTGTGGATGCAAACAGGTTCTGAGTGTGTGTGTGTGTGGATGCAAACAGGGAGTGTGTGTGTGGATGCAAACAGGGAGTGTGTGTGTGTGTGTGTGTGGATGCAAACAGGGAGTGTGTGTGTGTGTGTGTGTGTGTGTGGATGCAAACAGGGAGTGTGTGTGTGTGTGTGTGTGTATGCAAACAGGGAGTGTGTGTTGTGTGTGTGTGTGTATGCAAACAGGGAGTGTGTGTGTGCAAACAGTGTGTGTGTGTGCAAAACAGGGAGTGTGTGTGTGTGTGTGTGTGTGTGTGTGTGTGTGTGTGTGTGTGTGGATGCAAACAGGGAGTGTGTGTGTGTGTGTGTGTGTGTGTGTGTGTGTGTGTGTGTGTGTGTGTGTGGATGCAAACAGGGAGTGTGTGTGTGTGTGTGTGTGTGTGTGTGTGTGTGTGTGTGTGTGTGTGGATGCAAACAGGGAGTGTGTGTGTGGATGCAAACAGGGAGTGTGTGTGTGGATGCAAACAGGGAGTGTGTGTGTGTGTGTGTGTGTGTGTGTGTGTGTGTGTGGATGCAAACAGGGAGTGTGTGTGTGTGTGTGTGTGTGTGTGTGTGTGTGTGTGTGTGTGTGTGTGTGTGGATGCAAACAGGGAGTGTGTGTGTGTGTGTGTGTGTGTGTGTGTGTGTGTGTGTGTGTGTGTGTGTGTGTGTGTGTGTGTGTGTGTGTGTGTGTGTGTGTGGATGCAAACAGGGAGTGTGTGTGTGTGTGGATGCAAACAGGGAGTGTGTGTGTGTGTGGA
>NC_056744.1:1666484509-1666504509 GCF_019279795.1 Protopterus annectens | reverse complement strand
AAAAAGTTTTTTATTTAGATATAATACGGCCTTGCTATCCAGCTGTTCAGTTATAATGTATTCCTGTAAGGTTACTTCTAATCAGTAAAATACAGTAGCAGATTCAGTTTTTAATTCATTCCCTTACACAGCTGTGTTCTTATCTTCACAAGGTTGAATTACAAAACTGCAGGAAGGAGAAGATTTTGTTATACAAGGACTCGGGAAGGGAGCGGAAGATTTATATGGTCAATTTCCTGACCCATCAGATAATCACTTACGAAAAACATAACATTAAGCTTTCTGAGCTGGCAGCTGCCAGGGTCAGGGGTCAAAGCACACTGCAGTTTCAGAAGTTACTTGCATTTACACATGAATTTTATCCCTTCTGTTATATGATTAATAGAATAGAATAAAACGCATTATTAACTACTTTGCTTTTAAACTAGCATTTCACATATATTTAAATACATATTTTCCTAACATTTCCCCCCCTATTAATACTTTTTATTCTATTCTGAAGTATGCATAGTGTCATTTCATCTCCTAGCCTTTCCCGCTCAGGATTTTCAGCTTGGTGAGTCTTTTAATCTATACATCAGAAAAAGTATCATCTGAAATAAATTTTTCAATTTCAATATCTTGGTAGAAAGTTTCAGTAACAGATATATCAACAAAATCTTTGATTAATCTTTTCATGCAGGGAATTCCACAGCAAACACATGCTCCTATTAGGAGTATACCTACACAAATAGCAATTAGAATGTTCATTATGATGGAACCCCACCCCCAAACAGATTATGGAAAAAGTCCGTCAGTGGGTTTGGGCCTGGTTCAGTCATGGCTGATACTTGCTGAATTACCGCTAGGTGATAAAAGCACAGCATTCTTCTCCATGTACCACCTCTTTCCGCTTGGGTGAAGTCAAGAGCCATTCGATTTTGTAGCACAACAGTTTTCATTGCATTTAGTTCATTAGTCACCAATTTTAGGGCGGAAAAAGTAGCATTACTCATTACTTCTAAAGTTTTGACAGCTTCCTCAGCTGCCAGATCGATTTGACTGTTCCATAGGCTGGTAGTATTCCTGCCCAGGATATAACACTGTCACCCAAGTCCATATGAGTCAATTCACTTTTGTCTTTTACTAAATTATGGTCTTTCCAACCAGCTTCAATCTTCCCAACTGGATTCTCCAGTTTCTTAACTGGACCTTCAGATTTTCGAGCTGTTTCCCTTACATGTCGTATCTTACCCACAGGTAATTCTGCAATATGTCTTATTGCTGGAACCAGATAACCCAAAAAACAACTGACCAATTCTCAGGTTAACATTTATATGCCTTTTTCCCACAAATAAAATAACAGTTTTCTACTTTGGTACTAATACGTGTTATCCCTGCAGGAAACATTTTCCTATCTTTAATAGGCAATTGTTTAGTTAAGACTGGATTGTCACGTACTGCATTTAATCTAGTTTTCATTGAACTCAGATATGAATCATAGTATTACAAACAGTACCCCCACTTATGACTTTAATGTAACATTTATAAGACATTGTTATATTACAATGACTCCAGTCCACATGGAGGGTGTCATTTTAGTAGAAACATACAACTCCTTTTTGTGTGACAGGTAAAAATAAAGCTATTTCGTCCTGTGATCTCACAGTTCCTGTATCAAAAAGCAAATTTTCCCAAGTCTCATTTATCCCCGGAGGGACAGCGGACATTAACCATCCTCCATATGCTGTTGGTATAGCTGTACAAACCCAGCAATTTGAAATGTTCATAGTCTCTGCATACACAGGTTTCATGGCCAGGTATGTGTTAAAATTTGGATGCCAGTCTATAGACAGTTCATCACGTCTCCTCACTTTCACTTGTGTGGTTGAGTGCAGGTAAAAACCACAATAAGAGAAAATTTGTAGTCAACAAATGCACAGCTAACAAAATAATTATGCAATAGTTCTGGGGTTGCTCTGCTTTTCTGTTTGCTTTACTCTTGGCCATTTTGCCCTTGTGTATCAGTCACAAAGTTTTTATCAAGTTGAAAGTTCTTTACCAGTTTACAATGCGTCAAATGAACCCAGGACGTCCTCTCAGCTACTCTGACTGCAGTAGGCGTTGCCAACAGGACCTGGTACGGACCTTCCCACTTTGGACTCGCCCAGTTCTGTTTCTTCGTCACTTTGATCCAGATCCAGGATCCTGGTTCCAAAACTGCTTCTACCGGTTTGGTCTGTCTTATCTGAAAAAGAGTTAAACTGCAAAACAGATTTATTCCTTAACAATTTCTTCATATATTCTGCTAACGAACTGTCAGCCTCTTGCTCTGCAGGCATGAGAGCTTTCCACTGAGGCACATAATATGCTCTCCCAAAAACTATTTCGAAGGGAGTCAAACCTTTTACATTTGGAACCGTTCTCATACTCAGCAGTGCTAAAGGCAGACAGTATATCCAGTTCATTTGGGTTTCCTCAAATAGCTTCCTAAGCTTACTTTTGAGGGTACCATTGTACCTTTCCACCAGTCCTGCTGACTGTGGGTGGGAAGCACAATGGTTCTTTAAGGAGATACCAAAAAATCTCCCAAGCTGGTGAATCGTTTGATTCACAAAGTGTGTGCCGTTGTCACTATTAATCCTTTCCAGAATGACAAATCTAGGGATTAGTTTTTTTATCAGGGCTTTTGCCACTGTTGCTGCATCTGGATTTTTGGTTGGAAAAGCTTCTACCCATTTAGAAAACATGTCTACAATAACTAAACAAAACTTCTTCCCTTCACATTTATTCAATTCTATGAAATCCATACACATAGTATGGAATGGGTATGGTGGTATAGGAAAACTTCCTTGCTTGGTTTTAAATGCTCCTTGTGCATGGTGCTTGTTACAAGTATGACAAGCTGCAGAAAATTTTTTTGTATAATTTATGTATCCGTATGTTTGGAATATTCGATTTACTAACTGTACCATCCCCCCTGTTGAGACATGGCTCTGCCCATGGCGCAACAAAGCTGCATATCTAAATAAATTAGACGTCAATATTGTTCTTTTCTCTTTGGAAATGTACAGTCCATTTTCAAGAATTGCACCTCGTTTTACCCATTTTTGTTTTTCTGCTTTGGTAGTAAGCGTCTGCATTGTTTTTAACATGTCTAAATCTAAAATCTCAAACGGTTGTAATTCCTCATTCAATTATAAAGTTTCTGAGTCTGAGGCTGCTTGCTTTGCAGCTGCATCAGCTCGTGCATTGCCTTTTGAAATCTTATCCTGCTGTTTTGTATGAGCTACACATTTACAAATAGCTACTTTGGTAGGTAACTGAATAGATTCTAATAGCTCCAAAATAAATTGTGCATGATTAATAGGTTTTCCACTGGATGTAATCATTCCTCTATTTTTCCATTGTTGTGCAAATACATGTACTGTAGAAAAAGCATACTGACTATCACTATATATGTTCACACACTTGTTTTTTGCTAAAGTACATGCTCTAGTCAAAGCTATCAATTCCGCTGCTTGTGCAGATAAGTTGTCTGTTAAGGATTGAGCTTCTAAAATTTCAGTGTCTAACTACTGCATACCCCACCAGATTCTTCCCTGTAGGACCCCTTCTGCAATAGCCGTCCACGTAATATGTCACCTCGGCATTATCCAACGGCATATCTGTAAGATCTTGTCTAGGCAAAGCTAACTGCTCAATTTCCTGCAGGCAGCTGTGTGGGGTGCCCTCCGCAGGAGTTGGAAGTAATGTTGATGGATTTAATGTCGTACATCATTCAATTGTCATATGAGGTTGGCTCAGCAGTATAGTCATACATGAAAGATGTCTAGCAGGAGAAAGGTATGCCATTTTCTCTTGCAGTAAAATTATTGCAACTGCATGAGGCACTCTCAATGTGAGAGGGTGGAATAACACCACTGAGGCCGAAGCCTGCACTGCCATTGCGGCTGCAACTACTGCTTGTACACAGTGAGGCAAAGATCGCGCCACTGGGTCTAACTGTGATGAATAGTAGGCTATGAGGCGTTGCTTATCCCCATGTTGCTGCGTCAATACTGACGTCATGTACCCTTGCTTACAATCTATGGCCTTAAAGAACCGCTTGTCATAATGTTGAAGTCCTAAAATGAATGAAGCTATCAACTGCTTCAACCTGCAGAAAGCCATTTCTGCTTCTTTTGTCCATTGTAAAATATCTTGTGCTGCCATTGGTATCTTATATATCCAATCAGTCAGTGAAGCAGATTCCAAAGCATAATTTGGTATCCAGCTCTGACAACAATTAGTTGTACCTAAGAAAGACATCATTTCTTTCTTAGTTGTTGGTTTGAGTGCTTGGAAAATTGCTGTTTTTTTTTCCTCATCTAGTATTCTACCTTCATTGGATATTACATATCCCAAGTATCTAACTTGTTTTCTCCAAAGTTGTAACTTACTTTTGTTTACTTTGTGTCCTTGTATTGCTGAAAATTTCAATAATGCTACAGTATCCGCCCTGCACTGCTGCTGGGTGTGGGCTGCTAGCAAGATGTCATCTACATAAAGTAGAATTTGACTACCTCCCGGTGGGGTAAATCCTGCCAGGTTGCTAGCCATTTCTTGTGCAAAAATTGTTGGGCTCTCATAATATGCCTGTGGTAGGCGAGTATACGTATACCTTTTACCCTGAAATGTAAAGGCAAACCAATATTGACTATCAGGATGTATATGTATTGAAAAGAAAGCATTGCTAATATCTACCACAGAGAAATACTTCTGTTGCGGTTCCAAATCATTCAACAAAGAATGTGGGTCTGGCACCGTAGCTGCTCTAGGTATTACTGCATTATTTACAGCTTGTAAATCTTGTACCATCCGCCATTCCCTGTTTGCTTTTTAACAGGAAATAGGGGTGTATTAAATGGTGAATCAGGAGATTCTACCAGTACTCCTTCTTTGAGTAATGCTGCTATTATAGGCTTAATTCCTACTTCTGCATCCTTTCTCAAAGGGTATTGTCTTTTCTGTTGTCTAAAAGCTGACTTTGGGGTAAGTGTAAATGGTCCTGCTGTTCGAATAAGCCCTACATCTGACTTGCCTGTTGACCATAAGAGTTGTTGGAATTTCACACAAGGCCTTTTCTTCTTCTTCTAATTAAAATGCTAATCAGCTGTCCTCGCTAGATTGCAAGTGTACAGCTGGATGTGTCTGTGTCAACCAATTCAGTTTTTGTTTTTGTATCCCTTGTTCTGACAGCTCTAAATCAGTCTGTTTCTCCCATCTTGTTACTTTTTCTCCTAAGTCTGCCCATTTAACACTTTTATTCTTTGTCAAGCTAACATGTGGCAACCGATTTGATCTATACAATGCAAGGAATTCTTGAGGTAATGAACAGCTAACTACACTGTTCCCCTCAGTATCCCAGTACAAAGTACACAAAACCAATCTAGTTGCACGATTTTTAAACAGTTTTTGCTCATACTCTCTATCATGTCCTGGTGTGGTACAGTAATATAGAGTACAGTGTAACAAATGCTGTTGATCAGTGTCAAGGGAGGGGGTTTTACTGATGGCTACGTTCATCAGCTCCTTGGTCACTGCCCCTGGACCAGTCGTGACTAGGTCCTGGCTGTACCAATAAAAGGTTTCACCCTCCGATCGCACTACAAAAGTATCCATTTGTCTCTGTGCCTCCATACCTTGCACAGTTGGAACTACTGCTATGCCAAATATCTGCATAAGGTACCTGCCCAATAGGTTTACTGGACACTTGGCAGAAACCACTATTTTACTTCTCTGGGTCATACCTGAAACAGAGTCGGTTATTGCTATATCATGGGAGAGTGGTTCCCTGTATAGCTGTCCGTTTGCTGCTTTTACTAATATATAATCAGGTGATTCAGAATCTTCTGGTAACTTGGAGCGGTGTATCAAAGTCCATGACGCTCCTGAGTCACACAGGAATTTGACTTCCCTTCCCTCCACCAGAAGTGTCACTTCCGTTTTTGTATCTGCTAGGTAGAACTCCAGGCTCAACAATGCTAAATCTAAAATTTCATTTCCATTTTCATCTAAGTCAATTTGTACTTCTTATACTCCTTCTACTAGATTGGTATTTGTCTTTTCTATTCTAGCTGTTACTAGTGATTCCTGACTTTCATATGATGTATCCTCACTATCATATAATCAGTCCTCATCTCCTTTATATTCTGTCATTGCTTTCTTATTTTGTTTACAGTCCCTATCTAGATGGCCTTTCTTTCCACACTTGAAGCACTCGCCTCTCTTTTTCCTTTCCTCAAAATCTTCTGATCGTTTGTCAGACTGTTTGTTTCCATGGGCATTCTTTTTCTTGCCCTTTTTACATGACTGTAATACAAATACTTCAGCTCTGTCTTCAGCAGTGAATACTTGCGCCTTCTTTTTCTTTTTACTATTAAAATGTCTTTCAGCATGTATAGCGTATTCGAGTAAGGCTTGTAGCCTCCCTGTTCGATGATCTATCATATGCTTCGTAATGAAGCTACTAATAGGTGCAATGCAACCTTTCAAAAATGCAGTTTTTAATTGTTGTTCATATGGGGAATCATCTGTTTGGTTCTCAGGAACCGACATACCGCTATGATTATTAAAACATTCTAATAATCGGGCATAATATCCATCTATTGTCTCATTTTCCTGTTGTATGCATTGATTAATGCAAGTCCAGTCTGCTCTAGGTTTCCATTTCTCAGAGATTCGGTCTGTCAGACCTTTCACTCTGTTGTCTAATTCTGCGTCACTATGTGGGAGTGGCCTAAGTTCTGCATTATGAGGATTCCAGGTACCACAAATCATGTGCCAATCTGGACCTATAATTTGTCTTACTACTTTTTCTACTCCTTCCCCATTCAAGTGATAACTTAACCTCATGCCTTGTAAATCTTCTAAAAATTTCACAAAATTAACTTTTTGATGGGGGGATTCCCTCAGTAGCCTTCCGTATGTCTTCTGGTGTCCATGGTCTATATACTAGGAGTGTAGGATTTTGCCCTTCTTGTCCTGCCTGAGGATTTGCAACTTCTATAAGTGGGCATATTTCTTCTTCACTCTCATCCTGTAGATTCCTCTCTATCTGGTATGATTTTGTGTCCCTATGTGTTTTATGTGTTCGAGACCTAGTCTCATAAGGATCTCTAACAAATGGTTGTGGTCTTACTGAAACTTCAGGATAACGCGGAGGTGGACCAGCCTGTCCACTCGCTCCTTATCCTGAAAATGGTAAGGGAGGGGGCAAGGGAGGAGGAGGAGGAGCTGTAGCTATTACCAAGTTATTATCTTCTTTGTCTAAAAATAATGTTTTTGAATTTTTAAGCTTCTGTTCTCTACGATTTGCTCCCTCAATCCACCTGTGTGCTTGAGGTATGCCTAGTTGGCGTTGTTTTTTTGCCTGACCTCCCGCATCAGATTTAAGCTGTTTAAGGAGTTTAACTAGTGAAAGTTTATCTAGTTTACCATCAAATTCATATTTGTTAACCCATCTTGTATAATACCTAACATTATCAGCACGCTGTAATTGCATGTATTTTGCGTCTTCGGTTAGGGGCGGATCTTGCGAGGTTTTAGTGCACTGATTACCCATGTCAAAGAAAATGTTACGTAACCCTTTTTTTATCACGTGATGTCAAATTCTTAGTTCCTGTTTACAGTTGATCTAGAATAACTGTCTACCTTATTCTGTTACCCTGATCTTATGACAAAAAAAAATCCAGTATTTCTTTTTGTGCCTGATCTGCAAAAACAAATCTTGACAACGATATACTGTAACCTAGTCCCTGATCTAAAACAGAAAAAAAAGGCAAATTCTTCATACCTGAACCTCCTGGTTCATTGATGATTCAAATGATTCATTTTGATGATGGGTATAGCTTGTGCATACATGGATAAACCTGAATGAACAGGTCATTGAGAAATGGGAGTCATCTGCAAACATGACTGTAGTAAGTAACAATTTTACTTATTTGTAATTCAGCATACCCGTGTGTGTAGGAGAGAGCGCTGTGTGTGCATGCACCTCTGTGTGCGTCTTTCTCTGCCGGCATCTGTCTTTGTCTCTGCCTGCGTGAGTGTACTAGATTGATGTTTAACCTTGGTGCTTGTCCGTACGTCCAAACTCTGCACTGTAGCTCCTGGCAGGAAATTTTCTTGTATGTATATTCTGCATACACAATGATGAAGGGGTCATTGTGATAACGGAGTTATGTTTGTGCTCGAGCAGGTATGGTCAAAGTACATGTGAAAAGACTTTTTGTGCTTGTGAAAATGCTATGCATTCTTGGTGAAAAATGGGCCATTTAGAGCCATATGTTCTGCTTACTGTCTATTGACTGGAGTACTAAAGCATTGTCCTATTTTGTAATTGTGCATACATGGACCTAGTTAATGGTATCCTTAGAGAAATTGTTTTTGTCATTTGGGAGTGCTTGTGCATTCACAGACTGACTACTGAGGTTTGTTACAAAAATAGTCATTTGTGGCGCTTGTGTATACATGAAAAGACTGAAGGTCTTTGCAGAAAAGGTGTCGTTTTTGATTCGGCTGACATCCCTCACCTATTTTTTTAGGCGTTTAGAGGTTCTGTAAATTGAGTGATTCTGCTAGTTTTAAGATCTCTAATGAGATTCAAGAAAGCCTTTTACAGTACAGCATGAAAAGTACAGGTGGCACCTTCTGCAGATGGTGGCTCTTCATAACTTTTGGATGTTAATTCTCTCTCAGAATCGAACAACTGGCTGTCATGGCATCAGAAGGACAAGAGAGATCAAGACAAGGATATCAATTCGAGTCAACTTATCTTCCTGGAGAGCAAATGAGGAAACACCGTTGTGTGGATATGGAGAGGAGCGTAGAAGAGCAATCGACAGAGGTAGAAGAAAGTAACCTGTCTGATATGCATTGGCGCATATGTGGCCATTGCAGTATGATGACAAGTGAACGTGAATGCCTCTGCTGTGTGTCCTCACCACGTGCGACTGACAAGTGGAGAGAACTAAACTTGCCACTGTCTAATCAGTGCATTACAACACATCCAGAATTCGCAGCAACTTGCCTATTAAGGCACATACTAGAATGGGTGTTTAGACAACAGACAATTCGCAGAGGATTGCAAGACCTAGAATGGACAAACAGGTACACAACTACCTAGGTGATTGGCATCACTGCTAATGTAAGGGTTAGGGTGACCGGATAGACATGCTTAATAATGTGCAGGTAGAAACAATTTACTAGCTGACAGCCATGTCTTTAAGTTAGTGGCCTTTGATGGCAAACTTACCTTGGATGTTGAGTAAATAACTGTTGTGTACTGGTTGGCCAATCCGATTTTTCTCATTTCTGGCATGTAGGTTTGCTCAAGACTGCTGGTTTCTAAACTTGAATTCTGCATCTGTAAACCAGCCTTAGTTGTAATAAGGATTTGTTTTCTGTTTCAGGCGGTACCGTCTGCTGGCCTACAGAGCATATGTAAAGTGGGTGTGTAACAATCGGCGACTCGGTTTTGGCAATCGCATGGTCATACCAGCTTGCGTTGTTGTTTGTATTCATGTGGCGTTTCCCATCGAAGAGACTGAGGATGAATATGTTGGTTTTCGTCCATTTGAGGGACTATGGGTGTTTGCAGAGTAAAGATGTCCTTTGACATTCTCTTTTGCAAACATGCTCTCTTTGAAATGTGTCTCAATTTATAACACTCTGTCCATTTAACAATGTGTTCAGTTTCTCCTATGATGTTGTACTGCCCATGTTTGAAATTGATAGAGAAATAAAGAGATTGTTTACTCGCTATGCAATGTTTCTGGTCCTGTGGAATAGCTGTCCATTCACTCTTCTAATACTAGACATAACAGTATTGTAACTTTCGATTTGAAAGTTGCACGTTATGGGGGGAACTCTGTCACAATGGTAAATCTATTTCTACTCTGTATAAATGTTGTGGCCTTGACTGATCCATCAAATTGTACCAAGGGTAGTCTTTCTGGCCACTGCAGTCATTGATGTTGAATTTTCATGAACGAAGCTACTTGGCTGATCAACAATTCCAAAAGTACAGTTGGGTACACTTACCATAACTTGTATATTAGTGTATTGACTCATGCAGTCTTTACATTTATGTTATCTGCTTGCAGGTTGCCCTCCGTTGGCCGTATTAAATAAAAAAAATTGGTGGGTCCTGCATGCATTGCTGTGCTTTCTTCCATGCATTTTTCTAGAGTCCTGGTAGTCTGATGGCTAATGGACTACATTGCTGGAATAATTAAATACAGTAAATATTTAGAGGAAAAAATATACAGATAATGGATAAAATTTAATTTAATCTAAACCTTTTTTTAGATTAAATTAAATTAAATAAAATGTTATCTTTTCTATGTTGATTTATTTGTTTTCTGCTATGTAGCAATTTTGTAAGTGTTGGTGTCTTTGGCACTTTTTAATTTATTTTTATTATAGCTTGTGCCTTTTTAAAGTTCTGCTTTATGGGTAGTATTTAATTCTTAAGCTTACATTTGGCTTTTTAACTGATTTATCTTTAAAGAATGTCTGATTTTTGTTAATTACTTGATTGTTTAATTTATGCATTAAGGCTTGCTATTTACTGAAGCTTGCAAGCATATGCTTTTGTCTGAGGAAGGGAAGTCATTGAATTTCCCGAAAGCGCTCACGTAATAAAGTGTCTGTTTGTTCTGCCTGAAGCAACTAATCCTGGTTTTCATTTATTCAGTTTAGTGTGTTTACATCGTGCCTTTGTCTGTTTGTAGCTCTGTATATAGCAATTGTAGTAATTCAGTTATGTGAGAGAAGGACAGAGAGAGGTATTTTGTAGAAGTCATCATTCATATCTGTAATGAAGGAAAACTTTGTAAATATATGCTACAAATCTGACAGACTACGTGTGGTTTGTTATAAAATAAGTTATCTGTAACTGTGCTTATAGCTGCAAAATATATTTCTTTATCAGTGTGCAATTTGAAAGGCTTGGTGCTTTAAACAGACTACAGATGGAGTCATGATGTGTCTCTGATTCAGCAGTAAACAGCACAGCAAGACTGTGTGTCTTAAGAAGACTTCAAATCCCACAGCAAGCAAGCAGCAGTAGTAAGCAGAGCAGCTCAATATAATTTTTCAGTGTTGACATGCATGTAACCCCCCCCCATTTATTATGAGTGCTGACATGCCATTTAGTGTATGAGACGCATATGAATATATTCATAAAATCCACACAGATGTCAATATACAGCTGTATAACGTTATCACACTAACGTCATTTTCTGTCTGTGAAATGGTGAAACCATACAACCGTTATGCTGGAAAGCTCCAGGGGATGTTTGGCAACTCTGCTGCTGACTTACTGATGTGATTAGTTATATTGCTGCTAATTTTTTTCACTGACTAGACCTCATCGCTATCTTGATCTGCTATTGACCCAGGTGAGGAGTATTAGTATATGCCAAAAAAGATAGTTGCCTTGCTGCTGTGTCCGGGTCTTAGAAAGATACTGTGTATGTTATGTGTTTTTTGGTCTGGATGTTGGTGATGCGTCTTCTAAGCGATGTAAAGGTTGCTCTGCCTTTTGGCTTTTAAGGGCCTGTCATTAATTTCAATAGAGAAGCATAACTGTTGCTCTTATCCTAATCAGCAGATGTGTATTTACTAGATTGAGAATGGCACAATGGAACTAGCATAGCTATGGTTGGTAATCCTAAATGTTACAACAGTGAACTAAGTGAATTGTATCTTTGCCATGCATTAGATCATGTATATAAAGACAAATCATTATGCTGTGCCTTGTTTCTTAAAATACACAGAATAGTAGGAAAACTTTCCTAGTTTGGTGGCATTGTGAGGAAACTTGTTTATTTTACTTGTGTTGCAAAGGCCTTCGGATGTAACCTCCACTCATGTGGATCTGTGAAATTCCTGCTTAGGCTGTCCGCCAACACATTGTCTTTTCCTGGAACAAACTGGGATTGTAACTGGATGTTTAGGCTCAGTGATTTCTCCCAAAGATGCATTGTCAGTCTGCAAAGGGGGTAAGAGTGGGTGCCCCCTTGCTTGTTTATGTACCACATCACAGTGGTGTTGTCTGTCCGTATCAGTAAATGGCCTTGCGGGAGTTGGTGTTGAAAGGCCTCGATGGCATGCATTACTGCCAGCATTTCCTTTTGGTTTATATGCAGATGTGTTTCCTTTGGAGACCATTGTCCTTGTATACACCTGCCTTCCATGTGCGCCCCCTATCCAAGGTCTGAGGTGTCTGTGGTCATGGTCTGTGTTATCTGTGTTTTTTTGAATGACATACCTGTGTTTGCCTGGCTCACCGAGGCCCACCATAGGAATTCCTTTTGTAGGCATGGAATGAGCGGTATGATTGTCTCCAAGTTGTTGCTGTGTTGAGACCAAATGCTTTTTAGGTACCATTGAAGCTTTCTCATGTGTAGTTTTGCTACTGGAACCAGGAGAATGCAGGATGCCATGTAACCCAGGGCCTGTAGGAATCTCCTTGCAGTCATCTGGGTGAGTTTTGCTAAACCTTTGAAGTAATGAGTTAACTTCTCTTGCTTGCCTTCTGTCAGGTAAGCCATCTGAGAGGCTGTGTCTAGTTTGGCTCCTAAGAAGATTATTTGCTGGGATGGCTGCAGTCTTGACTTTTGGAAGTTGACTGTGTATCCCAGAGCTTGAAGTAATCGTATGACACAATCCAGGTTTTTTGTCAACATCAATTTGTCGTCCGCGTGTATGAGGCAGTCGTCCAGGTATGGGTAAATTTGTATCCCCTGGAGCCTGCAATGAGCAATTACTAAAGCCAGGCATTTTGTGAATACTCTGGGCGCAGTAGATAAGCCAAATGGCAATGCTGAGAATTGACAATGCTCTGGTCCTGCAAGAAATCTGAGGTATCTTCTGCAGCTGTGTCTGACAGGGACATGCAGGTATGCCTCCTTGAGGTCCAGAGTAATCAGCCAAGACCCCTTGCCCAGCATGGGAAGGAGTTGCTGTAGAGTCAGCATTTTGAACTTTGGTACTATGAGAAAGGTGTTTAATGCGGACAAGTCCAGTATTGGTCTCCATTGAGATTCTTTTCTTGGAACAAGGAACAGTCTTGAGTAAAACCCCTGGTCTTGTTCTTGTTGTGGAACTCTTTCTATTGCTTTCATCCGAGTCAGCAGAGTGATTTGCTTGATAGCCTCTGCCCTCTGGTTTTGTGGTAGGTTTGGCATGCCTTGTTTTCTTGGTAAGGTATAAAAATGAAACCTGTACCCTCGGTCTATAATGTCCAAAATCCATTTGTCCTTTGTCAGTCTGTGCCAATTTTCTGCAAACAGAGATAATTTCCCGCCCAAGGGAGCTTCTATTTGTTCCTTGGTAGGCGGTAGTAGAGGAAAGTCATTGAGATTGTGGTTGTGGGGCAGGTGAAACCCCTGCGTCACTTCTTTGGTTTCCTGGCTGCCATTGTCGTCCCCTATAAGGGCCTCTGTATTGGCCTCTTCCTCGGCCCCGTCTGTTCTTACCCCTTTGAAACTTTTCTGTATTAGGAAAGGACCAGTTTTTAGAAGGCCAATTCCTACTGAATCTGGGGGTTGAACCTGGAGGAAATCTTTCACCGTCTGAACTGATTTTGCTTTTTCTTCGATGGTCTTTAACACATCCTTAGCATTCGCACCAAAAAGCTTGTTCTTTTCCAAAGGTGCATCCAGAAGTTTTGCTTTTACATGATCTGGTAGAGGTTGATCTTTTAACCAAGCATGTCTACGAATGACTGCCCCTGTCATAGCTGCCCTACATGAAGCTTCCAGTGCATCATATCCACACTGCAGGAAGTGATTGCTTACTTGCTGAGTGTTATGTACAGCTTCCTGCAAGGTCTTCCTGTCTAAAGGATCAGGAGTGGCTAAAGTTTTTTGTAAATCTTCTAAAAGGTAATCCTGATATTGTAACATATGAAACAGGCAATTTAAAGCTCTCATAGATAAGGTAGTGGATGTGTAAACCTTTTTACCCCATCTCTCTAATGACCTGGCCTCCCTGTTGGAGGGCAATGGATTTTTAGAGGTGGAGGCTGAAACTCCTTTAGGCCCCTGTGAAATAGTTTCCAAATCAGCAGAATGGGCCCTGAATAAATGGGAATGAGTTTCTGGGACCCTGTAATACCTGTCTGGCTTGGCTGGAGCAGGAGGAAGAGAATCAGGGGTAGCACTAGAATCAGAATATAAATCATCCAGGACATCAAGTACAGGAGGAATAGCTAAGGGCCTGTGCTGGGGCTTCTTAAGGAAAGTCCTCAGGTGTTTCCTAGAATCAGAATATTCCTGACCTTGCCACTTGAAATGTTCCCTCATGGTGTGCAGAACTTCCCCAAAAGAAATATCCTCAGGAGGGGAGGCCGAGGGGATGGAATCTTCTGATTCCGAGTCCTCATAAGTCTGGAAGAGCTCTTCCTGGCTATCAGAGTGGACAGAGCCCTCAGAGTCTTCATCTGAAGGAATAGGTTCAGAGGGTTCAACCCGGGGCCTTTTATCAGAAGGAGGCTGGGATCCTCTCTCAGGATGGGCCTGTGAACCTCTAATCATGGAAATTAAATCAGCAGCCATGGACATAATTTGTGTCTCTGGAGTAGGCTGAGGTAAGGATTTAGAAGTAATATGCTTTGTTTTGCTGGCTGCCTTAGCCCTAGTGTAGGCCTTAATAGACATGGCCATAGGAAGCCTGGCAGCTCCACGTGCAGGAGTGACCTTGTCTACAGCAATGGTCTCGGGCATTTCCTCGGTTTCGGTATCCGGAGGAAAATCGATAACTGGCGTCGGAGTGATGTCCGGAATCGGAGTCGTCGGTAATGCGGTGTTTTTGGTTCGGAGTGGTGGAGAGACCATCTCAGAGGGAACCGGAGCACTCGCGCTAGGTTTTGGCGTGGAGTCGGTGGTAGACGCGGGCCGAGGATGTTGGTCCCGGTCTTTTCGCTTTTTGGGAGTTTGCGATGTCAGAAGATCCGACGGCATGGTGTAAGCAAACTTATTGGCAAAAAAGCCTTCAGCGAACTCCGCCCGATGCCTGAGAGTGCGCTTGTTGAAGCGAGCACAGGCTACACAGGCCGAGACGTCGTGGTCTGGGCCCAGGCAAGGAAGACAGTAAGAGTAGAAATCCTTATGAGGTATTTGTTTACCACAAGAAAGACAATTGTTAACTTTTTCAGTAATTTCTGACATTGGCTGAGGCAAGAAAAGGTCCCCAACGGGGTACTTAGCTTTTTGATGACTTTGGTATCGAAGAATACAGGAGCTGACCGACCGGCACTTGCGAACTGCTTCTGCTTCGGGCACCGCGCGGCAAGAAAGACTGAAGAAAATGGCGTCGGCTGATGCTTATGTACTCCAGCCGCTCTGACGTCGGAGAGAAATGCGACATCAGCCGATGTCGGATCCAGACTTTGGAATCCGGCTGACCGAGGGCTGCCTGAGGCAGGACAACCCACATGTTATGACTGCAGTTGCATTCTTGAAGGACATCATGGTGATTATAAAGCCAATGGTTGGTTGTGTATTACACTAGTTACAAGATCTGTGTGTTGCCAAACAATCCAATACGTAGGTTGACTTATGTAGGCGGCACTGTGTTAAAACATATTTGGTATAGTGATATAGTATAACACCACAGATTGCTTGCAGCAACTAAAAAAAATAAGTTGGTGAGAGCAACAGTTTTCTATAGACATTTGCCTGCTGGGTGAAGGGATGGTACGGGTTGCAAGTACATAGTCCCATGCTTTGGTGAACCATGTTAAGGTGCATGAAAATGAATGGACATAACTAGGCTGGCAAATGTGAAGAGGCCTGTGACACTATAGCAATGTAAAGGAACTTTCCATGACAGGGTTATAGTGATAAAAATATTGCAGGATTTGAATTAATACAGTTTATTGAAACAAGGAGAGGAATGAATTTGGACCAGAAGTACCAAATCTGTGGATAATGTCCTTCCATATCAGGGCATGGTTATTATACTGGCATTGCACTGAGTAAAAATTGACTGGTGTGTGTAATGCTGTATGGAGAGAAAGTGAATAAGTATTGCATTTTGTCTGAGATAGTAAAGGCTGGACAAAGTCTGTACATGCAGTGGCCTCTGTATGATAGGTATTTATCTTGATGGCCTTTTACTAGGCATTCTTGACGATAACTGACCTAGAAACTTCAGACAGCACCCACGATGGTGAATGGGGTGTTACAAGAGGAAAGGGTAAAGGTACAGCAGTACATGACAGACTTGCTAAGCTGATGTGCTGGGTATATTTTTAAGGAGAAATTTACAGAGCCGGCATAGCTAATTTGTTATAATGAATAGAGGAAACATAAATGTGTAGTGACGCACTGAATGCTGACTGGTAAGTTGAGGTGTAACAGTATTGACAAGTGCCTAATTTAGGATTGGGATTGTGGTTCTTTTGTATGCACTTGTCCTCTCAGACTATATGCTTTATGTCCACATGCAGTGTTTTACGTACAAGTAATTAAGGAATTTACAGTAGAGAAAAAATGTGAAGACCTGCATTGCAATACTGCTGTGGACAAATTAACTTCAATTACATTTTGGTGCAGCAGTGAGCATTTTAAAAAAATCCTGAAAGTAACATGGTGTTTACTGATTAATGCTTAAAGTGCAATGTCCTAGAACTGTCCGATTTTTTCTTCACTGCAACATTCATAGGTTCATAGGTTCATAGGTTCATACTAGGCTATCTGCCCAAGGGCATTTATAAGCCTAGCCCAGAGTTTTGTGGCTTTCGCCACCCCTTTAGTTTGAAGGATACTATGCCCATTATTTTGCTGTGCCTCTGTCAAGCAGTGACACTGAGGTAATCCCTGGGGTATATCTGCGATCTCCCATCCATTGGTCAAGATTTCTCTTGAACAAGGCCAGCGAGGTGCTCTGCCTCACATGTACCGGGATTTTGTTCCACAGCATAGGGAGTCTTTGGGTGATGAATCTGTCCCTCCAGCACATCCTATTAATAACTGTGTCAAGGTTTAAGTCTCCCGCCCTTGTAGTTCTGAGGGATCTAGATTTTTTGAGGTGAAGCATGTTCATCAATTCTGGGTTGGACATGGCCTTGTATGTCAGGCACAGGTCACCTCTGAGCAGGCGGTGGCGACTGAATAGAGCTGGAGTTCCTTCAGTCGGGCAGCATAAGACATTTTTTGAGACCCTTTATCCTTTTGCTGAGGAACTTTTGGGGCCTTTCCAGTTGCTGCAGGTGTCGGGTCAGATACATTCCGAAAGGGGCATTGTACTCAATCATTAGTCTGATGAGTGATGAGTACAGGGGGACGATGACCTCCCTTGATCTAGATGTGAATCCCTTCATGATCAGGTGGGCAATGTAGAAGGTCTTCCTAACTACTTTGGCAACTTGAGTGTCAACCGAAAGGTTACTGTCAACCTGGGTCCCCAGATACCTGATAACCTCTTCTGTGCTTAGTGGATTGCCACCTATATGGTAGCTAGGGGTAACCTTGTTTTTCCCGAAGGGTATGACTATGCATTTTTTGGCGTTTAACTTTAGTCCATGGCTCTGGCACCAGTTATCCGTTTCTATGAGACTCTTCTGAAGGATATCTGTGTCAGATGTGTTCTCGACTATGGCACCCAGTTTGCAGTCATCTGCAAATTTTGTCAGCCATAACCCTCCTGTGTTTGCTTGTACTTCTGAAAAGTAGATGCCGAACAAGAGTGGGCCCAGGACTGAGCCCTGTGGGACACCACTTGTGACAGGCTTTGAGTCTGACATGGCGCCAGCAACTCTGACCCTGTGGGTTCTGTCACTTAGCCAGTTTGATACCCATCTTGTGACGTATGGGTTTACATTTAAGCTGATGAGTTTTTCAATGATACCTGAGTGGGGTATTGTGTCGAAAGCCTTTGCCAGGTCGAGGTAGGCTGTGTGGACTGCCTTTCCCTCATCAATGGCCTTGGTGACTGTTTCGAAAAAGTCAACCAAGTTTAAAAGGCATGATCTGCCTTTGACAAAGCCAAACTGGGTTGGATCCAAAGTCTGCAAGTCCCCTATGTCTTTATTTATGAGTTCCATTATGATCCTCTCCATAGCTTTGCAGATCAGGCTTGTCAAGCTGATGGGACGGTAATTTCCAGGGTCGGTGGAGGCACTTTGTGAAGTGGGACCACAGTTGCCGTACGCCACTCCTTGGGTACATATCCTGAGGTGAGGCTAAGATTAAACAGCTGTCCTAACTGTGGGTTTAATTCCTCATTGAGTTCACGGAGCACACAACCGGGGACACCATCTGGTCCCATGGATGCTGTGTTTTTGCCTTGGAGAGAGCAGTTCTCACCTGGCGTTAGAGATGTTTGGGGGCTACAATCCTCTGGTATAGATATCTCTCCTTTTGGGGGAGGGAGAAGTTTGCACTGAACCTGTCAGCCAGTATGTTGGCAATGTCTGTAGGTTCAGTGATTTTTACATCATTTTGAACTAATTCTGAGCATATCTGGGAGTTTCCTCCCAGGTTTCTGACATAGCTAAAGAAGGCCTTATGATTGTCTTTTGAGTCCTTAGCGATTTTTCTCTCAAAATTTGCCTTGGATGATTTTATGAGAGATCGTAGTTTTTTACTTATAATGATCAAAGGTGTCTTACCTTTTAGGGATTTTGCTCTATCTTGTAGTAGCTTCCTCCTTTTGTTGTAGAGCTTGTTTATGACTGGGGTCCACCAGACTGGACGCTTGCCTTTGGTACAAAGAGTCTTTGTTTTGTTTGGGATTGCCTGATCCATGCAGTCCTGTAGGTGCTGGTAGAAGGCATTTGTAAGTGATTCAGCGGCTTGAGTAATGATTTCCGTGGACTCGGGGGCCTTAAAAGAGACCACACTAGTCTTTAGAAGTGTGAAGTCGGCTTTTGAGAAGTTCTTCACTGTGGTCTTTTTTATCTCAGGTGGGGGCGGGATGTGGACTTCCAGTGAGATTAGTTTATGATCTGATCTCACCAGTGAGGGGTATACTTCCGGTGTTGAACATTGTGACCCCATGTTCGTGATGATGAGATCAAGTATGTTTTCACTTCTTGTGGGGATGGTGACTAGTTGTTCCATGGCATTTGAGTTTATGAACTCTAGGAACCTTTGGGCTAGAGTGTTGGGGCTTGAGTAGTGATCCCAGTCTATATTCGGGTAGTTGAAGTCACCTAGTATGATGGTGCTTGGAGATACATTTATCCCCTCCAGTGTTTTCAGGAAAGCTATGTGAGGTTCCTGAGTTTGAGAGGGTGGCCTGTAACATGCTACAAATTGCAGAGCAGTCTTGCCTATGGTTAATTGCACCTGGATGGTCTCCAATGCATCGTGCGTTGCCACCAACCTTGAGGTGTGGGTGTTCTTGATGAATATGGACACCCCCCCCTCCTTTCTTGGTGGTGTCCGGATTTTGGGGCCGGAACGCATGATATGAGGTAAAACCTGATAGTGCCGGGGTGCTCTCAGGAGCCTTGAACCAGGTTTCAGTCACAGCACAGATATCGATGTTCTCCATACTGAGAAGGGCCTCGAGTGCGTGCATCTTGAGGTTGAGACTTCTGGCATTGAGCAGCATTACCCTGAGTTTTTTTCCTTTTTTGTGTTCTAGGGTGGTAGGTTTAGAATTTGAGCCTTGCCTAAAAAAGGCACTATGGGGGTGGCAAGAGCCTTTGCCAATATCCGGAAGCCCAGGGGTGACAGGTGCAAGCCGTCCCTTGCGAAGCAGCGTGGCTTGTCCAGCATGTCATCCCAGGCAGACAGACATTGGATCCCCTTTGAATGACACCAGTGTTTAAGTCAATTATTAAAGCTGATCATCTTATCTCTGTATTGTGGCATCATTCTTGGTGAAGGTAGGATACTGCTCAAGGTCAGGGTCATACCTGCCTGGGCTACATAATCAGAGAGCTCCTCTATGTCTCTTCTCATGTAGTCCAGTGAGGTACGTCTCAGGTCGTTCACACCAGCGTGGACAATGACTGA
>NC_056744.1:1666449853-1666484009 GCF_019279795.1 Protopterus annectens | reverse complement strand
CTTAAGCCTCTCCTCCTTTGACCAAAAACAGAGAATTCCCTTCCCTTTCTTTCCCTTGTTTTAAATCAGTACTAATAAAAGAAATTCAGCAAACATAAGTAAACAGAAATAACATTCAGTAGTCCGTCTTGTACATGGCTCACAATCCATTAAACAAGTCAGTGGCTAACATCACTTTAGTAAACATTATAAAGACAAATTAGAAGTAATTTCCTAGCTCTTTAAATTTTCTTATAAAGCAAAAAGTTAACAATAAGCTATTTTAACTAAAAGTATAAAGCATTTCATTTTTTTTTCTTGCATGTATACATTTTTACTTATATTGTAGTGTCAATAGCTGTCTTTGAAATCTGTACAATGCTTCACTTCTTCAAATAATTTATTTTTCAATTCATTTGTTTTGTCAAAACAGCAACAATATTTCAAGGGCACAATTAATATTTAGACTGATGTTTCAAATAAATAAATTGTCAGTTGCCAATTGAGTTAGTTTAGAATGTATGGTTAGTGCAAATATAGCATGTTGCAAAAATAATATGTATTTTTTCGTGTGCTCTAGAGACTGTCATATGCAAGTGACATATATAATGTAGCTATATAGAGCAGATAGCTTATGGATTCAGGTTGTTAAAGTAAATTATGCTTATTAATCAGGCAGTTTCATTTAAATTCACAAGTAATTTGGGGACATTTCAGTTGAGTTTCCAGGAATGTGTAGTCCAATGTGAGTAATTGAGTCCACTTTTCCTCATAAACATATGTCACAACAGTGGCGGCTGGTGACTTCAAATCAAAGGGGGACTGCTGGATGGGTGTGGCCAATAAGAAGGGGTGTGGCCAACACGAAGGGGTGGAGCTATGGTGCAATGGGATCAATGCTTGACATACTTATTTACATGAAATAAATGCTCAGTCAGTATGGCGCATGCTGAATACTCTACACAGCACACATTGTTACATACACACATTGGTTTGAACACTTACCTCTGCAGTATACTGCAAACAGTACTTCATACTCCGTTTCTGCACCTGAGGAGAAGCTGTGGTCTAGAACACATCAGGTCATACTGGATTTCTCCCACCCCCTTTTTCACGGAGGCTCAAAAGGGACAGTTTTAAGTTTCCCCAAGCAAATAATATTCATGTGACCCCCCAGCTGGTTCCAAATAAGTGCTTGTAGTCTTTCAGTTGTTCCTGTTAGGAGTTTGCCACATCAGATCTGTTTCCATTGGTTCCTGTCCTCTGCATCTTGCTCTGTCACCACATCACTTCCTCTACCACATCCATAAATCTAACCTTACGAGTCCTTCCTCTTTTCTTCCCTGGCAACTCCATCCTTAGCATCCTTCTCCCAATATACCCAGCATCCTTCTCCCAATATACCCAACATCCTTCTCCCAATATATCCAGCATCCTTCTCCCAATATACCCAGCATTCTTCTCCCAATATACCCAGCATCATCCCTCCTCAGCACATGTCCAAATCAACACAATCTCACCTTTGGACATGCCTTCCCCCTCTTCTAGAGCCAACAGTAGCCTCCACCCAATTTCTGCCAGCACCCTTTTGGTTAACACAGTACTGGTGGTTGTCATTGTTAACCTGGGCCTTAACCAATCCTGTATCAAAATCTGTATTGTTGTCCCACAAATTTTGTCAGGAGGTTATATGCGATTCCCTTCCTGATATAACCCTCCCCATTTATCCGGGCTTGGGACCGGCACAAAGAAATGCACTGGCTTGTGCATCCCCAGTGGCTGGGTTGCATAAGTACTAGTAGTACCAAATAAGTGCCTCCTGTGTTCTTCTGTGTATTGTGTTCCGTTACTTATAGATAAAGTCCATTTGTCTCTCTTTATTTTGGGCAAACAAATCAATAACTCTGTGGTTGAAGTTAGTTACACTCCACATTAACTCCTTTCCTATGGAAAGCATAGACAAAGCATTCAATCTGTCTTGCCCCATTGTAGAACGAAGAAAAGTTTTAATCCTTTTCAGTGTTGAGAAACACCTTTCTGCCTCAGCAGTTGACATTGGTGTGGTGGCTATAATTAACAACACTTTGTAAGTCTGTGAAAACACACTGGTTAAGGAGTTGTCCAACAAGAATTTTAACATCTTGACTGCACTGCCAGCTGCTTTAAAGTCTTCACGTTGATACACCACTCCAAGTTCTGTTCTAAGTTGTCCCTTCAACAGGAATGGATAGTTGTCCATTGTTCCTGTGGACAGATTTTCTGGAAACTCTCTTATGTATGTTGAAAACTTTCCAGGCAGAAGTAACTGAGAAGCTTGAAGATGGCCAGTTTGTTGAAATCGTGATGATGCCTGGAACTTTACGACATCACACACTTCCTTTGCAGCAACTGGCAAGGTCTCATGCAGTGGTCCGGAAGCTGATGGCCCTCGTCTACGTTTTGACCGGATGTTCTCCGTCTGTAGATACTGCTCTGCAATACCATCGACAATTCGATCTAACACTGTCAATTGCATCCAAAAATGTCTGAACATCCTTTTCAACAGCAGTTGCATCTGTGGTACGACACTGAAGTTGCCTGTACAGAATGTCAACATGGGGCATTATACGATGGAAAACAGTAAGCCAAAATTTAAATTCATCATCTTCAACTGATCACAGTAGCCCATTTGCTTCCAGTATAGTTGCTGCAGCAGATGTAGGACTCTTGTACAAATAATTAAAGCACTCTGCCAGTGACTCCAAGTTCTCGTACACTGCATTTACAGTACGGATGTTAAAATTCCACCATGTTCCTGACACTCTTGGCATGCGTCGTGATACTATTCTATCCAGAGCAGCTTGTCTTTGAACTGAACGACTGAAAAAGGCTGGAATTCCACCAAGTGTTACAAAAAATGTCCTTGCTTCAGTATTCTGTTGTGTGGCTCTTTGCGTTACCAGATTGTTGGTGGGCATAGCAGTGTACATAGTAGGCATATTTAAACTCTTGTCTTACGATGGCCTGGACCGCAGGCTGAACACCACTCATAACAGATCCACCATCATAACTCTGAGCAATCACTTTTCATGCTGGTCTCCCACTACTTCCTTCAACTGTTGTTTTATCACAACAGCAATATGTTGTGCTCTCTGTGCAAGTGGTGTAAAGTATCCCCAAAAACGCTCTACCACCTGTCCATTGACAACGTAACGGAACACAATAGCCATTTGCCATATCCCAGCAAAATCAGTGGTTTCATCCGCATTACTGCTATAAATTTTGCAGTACTAATCTCCTTTTTTATTTCTTCTCTGCATACTGTTAGCATGCAGTCCAGGAGTTCATTTTGAATAGTTTTGATGTTCCTTTGAAAACAGTTGAAGTTGTCACGTGGTCAACCAACTTCTTATCAAACTGGCAGATTAATTCTACCAGAGCCCGGAACATTCCTGGATTCCATGACTCTTCAGACTCATCATGGCCTCTTAAAGCTACTTCTTGTGCACCACACACCTTGATGCATTCTATTAAAATAGACAGAACATAACGGTTGTCATCCACTTTCTTGTTGTGTCTTTCTACTGATAACTGGTATCCACTACTTAACTGACACCTGATATCCACAGTTCCCAACACTGCTAGACTCATTTGGTTGTCAAAATGTTTAGCAGACTGTTCATGCCTTCTGGACTTTTCTTCCAGTCTCTTCAGGTCATCCATACCCTTTGATGTCCAGGCTTCCTCTCCACCAAACAACCAACATGGGAAGCAGTACAAACTGTTTGTTTCCTCACAACCACAGATCCAGGTGTGTTTGTCATACACTGACCTGTTGAAGCTGCGTGTGTATGTTCTTGACCTACTTGTACCTGCAGACTCTATCTTCAGATCAGGTGTGGGTCTTCCAGTCCTCTTGATTCTTAACTTCTCATCAAGAGTCAACTCTTTAAAATTAATAGATTTCAGATAGGCCACTGTAACACTTTGCTCACTCTGTTGACTCATTCTGGTGGTTATTGTAGTTGTTGCAACTCTGAAATGAAGATATTGCAGAAATGATTTAAGTGCCACTGTTGTATACATGTAATGATTTACAGCTTCAGAAACAGCACTCATTTCATTGACAGTCTGCCACAGCCATGACCTACCAACTATCTGGCTTGGCCTTGCCAGGATTAAAGACTATTAATGCATTTGTGATGCACACACTGCTTACATTGTCTTTGCAGGACTAACAGGGCAGTCATTCCATTGCCCCCACTATACTTTCTGCTTTGATCCTTCCAGCATTAAAATATATCTGCTGCACAGAGACCGTAGTCACAGCCTGTATGCATATTGCTTACTCCCTCAGACATAGAGTTTTGCAAAGCCAGAATTACAACACTAAATGGTTATTTCATTCCAACACTGGCGACATGAAAGTCCCCCATCCCAACAGCCTACCAAAAGTACCTGGCTCAAAAACCTCTGAAATCAGAAAGCAAAACAGTAATGAACTGCAAATGGCTGCATTAATTTAGTCCATTGCACAGAAATGGTAGTTACAGGCATGCCCAACAGCAGACTTTACCCAAACAGTCATCTTGCAAAGCCATAACTGACAGTAAACAAGGGCAGTCACCTCAATGAATTCACAAACACCCCCCCCTCCCATTACCTAATGAAGTAGCTGCTTTTTACTGGTCAGGATTAAAGTACAAATACTAACAACTGCATTGCATACTTTCATTTTGCTGACAGACTCACTATCACAGCTTGTGTGCATCAGCCAAGTACACATTTAATTTTAAAATTAATTTTACTTACCAGACTTTCTACAATAAAACATGGTTTAACAAAACTTCCTTGACCCCCCCCCCCCCCCCCACCACACACAAACCACTCAGATTTCAGAGCTTCAGCTTCTGGTTGATCTTACTTCAGTGAAATCGACATTACTGTTGAAAATGTAGACAGAACTGCAGCTATTCACACAAGCATTGCCCCCAGCCCAACTCCCTACTCAGAGAAACTGCTTTCAGCCTACAATGTTTAAGTGAAATAAATCACCATGGTTGCATTTCTTTCATATCACAATAGCCAAGAACTTGCACATAATCTTACTTTATTTGCTGGTGTGTCTGTAAACTACAGGCTATTTCATTCATTTCAGAGTATCCCCCAGGCTATTTCTGACAAAAATGATCTAAAATGCCCCAACAGATGTCCTCACCTCCCGAAAGAGACTACTAAAAATGGCCAAAAATATCATACTGTATCATGTTATGTAACCACCATAGTCAAGTACAAGCTTCACATGCAGTCATTTCCTTATTTGTATGCACAATATCTTTTAATTTTATTTTCCAGAAAAGGAGGATGCATACAGAGTACCAGTCCCAGACCAATACACATTTCCATTTCAAATGTACTGATTCTGAAGTATTCAAGTACCACAGATACTGATTTAAAACACAAGGCATGTGTAGTACACTGCCTGCTTATTTTTAGATTATTCTAATGCAAGCATTCTACCCTAATTGAAAATGTTATGTTATGTTTTTCATTTTCTTATAATTATAGCTACTCTCAGACAATATACTGGCAAAAAAAAAAAATATATATATATATATATATATATATATATATATATATATATATATATATATATATATACAATATAGAAGTGCAGTAGTAGTAGTGCTAATGACCCATCCCCTAAAAAATAATTACACTCAGACGTCTTGTTCTGAGTACAACAAAGAAAAATATAACACTGCAGTGCAAGTTTGTTAAGAGGGAAGCACATC
The DNA here is from genome assembly GCF_019279795.1 of Protopterus annectens. Lineage (NCBI taxonomy): Eukaryota > Metazoa > Chordata > Ceratodontiformes > Protopteridae > Protopterus > Protopterus annectens. The sequence continues at coordinate 1,666,478,256 of NC_056744.1, read as the reverse complement.
AGATAACTTAGATAAATGTGTCACTGGACTGCTTACTGTTGCCAAGTTAACCACTGAATATGATCACAAGTACACTAAAACAAACACATGAAACATTAATCCTCAGGGCCTCAGGGCAGGGTAAACACCTGGACTGCCATAAACCAATAAAAGTCAGCATTTTCTGCATGTTGTAACTGTTAGATATTATGAATTTAAGGCTAAAATTAATTCTGTTGTAAATATGCTGAAAGAAAAAGCTTGCTTAAATGCAGAAACAGAGTTTAGTAATATGTGATCAGCAACCATACTAAATGACGTTGGGAAAGAGTAGGAAACTACAGCTGATCTGTACAAAAGAGATATATTTTATAACATGTTTGTGTTTTGAAAATGGTTAAGCTTACATGGTAGGATGATAGGATCTGACAAATCATTCTCAAATGTTTAAAACTTCCATTCAATTAAAGCAATATATTTATCAGTACTACAGTAAAGTAGAGTATATGACTGACATTCTCATAGCATAGTCAAAAGGTAAACAAAACAGTTCTAGTGTATAAAAATTAAATAAAAATAGTTAATAAGAGTAATGATTTAAAGTCACAAGACTGACATGCATGTATTTTCTTTTTATACAACACACAAGAATAACAGGCAGACAACAGCAAATATAAATAATGTAAATATATAAATGTGTTTGTTAAGCTAATATCTATTTATTTTTTTATATATTTTTTTATAATTGTATAGTAACACCACACCAAACAGTTAAAGTTCTGAATTTTAAAAATAAATAAAATCACGGATGGTATTAGTCAAACAGTCTTTGTAAAATGAATGTCAGAACAGTTAAATAAATAAATAAAAAATACTGAAATCAAAAGTTAAAAAATATATATGATTAAAGGAAAAATGCTAAAAAGGGTTAATTGAAATGTGAGCTCAGACCTTCCTAAACTGGATGAATAGTTACAGGAAATGTTGAAAAGATAAGATAAGAAACAAGACTGCTAGACAAGTGGCTTGAGTTTTTCTAAAAACTTATTATTAAAACATAATTGTTAAAATGTTTACATGCAACACTATTTGGTAATTATAATAAAACATCACAATTGTGCATATATGTCACTGATAAAAAATAAAAAATAATAAAAAAAAAAACCTTAGTTACATCAAGTATAGCCAACAGATGGGTTATAGTATACATACAGTTCAAATAAAGTATACAGGAGGGTACAAATAACTACTACTAGTAGAAGTAGACAGCAAAGGCAACAGAAAATATGATCAAATCAGACAAAGGTCTATAGTTTGGTAACCTAATAAAATAAATGTATAACCAAAGTGTTGGGCTGGCATACATTCTATTCTCACAATATAAAGCAAATATACAATACTGCAGTTCTGCAGGGGGAGGGGTACTTTATCAGTTTTACACACTGTGGGAGCAGTATGTGTTGCAAAAGGGTCTGAAATAAAGCTAAGAGCAGAAGTTCCTTCTTAACAACACTCTTTCAGGGGGAGGGAAAAACAGGTATGAGTGTATTAGAAACTGGATTAAACCTGACAGGATAAGATATTTTACAAGTTAATAGCTATCATAATGATTATTATTGTATTGTTTAGTATTAAATTGTATTTACAACCTGTTAAACTGTAAAGTTATAGAAGAGATGGTTTAAAAAACAAGAGATGACTTAAAATTGATTAAAGATATACAAGAGAAAGTAAAGATATGTATAAATTGAGCAAGAATGGTCACTATTTTTTAATATGTTTTTGACAAAACAATGTTGGTATAAAAAAGAAAATAACAGGATATAGGGATTTGGTATCAATTCCATAGATATTTCTAAAGAGACATAAACATTTTCCAAGATTTTGCTTAATATTAATGCTATTAAATTTGTAAGATTAGACTAAATTTACTTTATAGTCTTTGTATGTACAAATACAGAAGAATTCAGTACAAATTAAATTAATGTCTAGCAATGAATATGTGTGAAACATGTTTTAAAAAAATTGGGTTCAGGATAGCTGCTAGATTGAAATGCATGAATAGCAAACAGTCTGTGTAAATACATACTGTACAGAATACATTGTAATAAGTTTAAAAGTAATTTGTCAAGTTGTAATATCACTGGTTTTACCCCAGTAAAATAATTGCTTTCAAATATTTATTATCTAAGCCCAGTTCAGTACTTTATGTTCACTTCACTGTCAACCAAGATGTTAATGAGCAGTTCAAAGACATGATCATAATGTTATGGTTAAAATGACATTGAAACTGTATATTTTCAATAGTGTATAAATGCTTGCAGTAGCACATGGTTCTTGTCTCTAATAGTTAATTCAACAGTTGCAAGTTCTAAGTCATAAATTAAATTCTGTAATTGCAAAGGAATAAATTAATCAAGTTAAACTAAAGCAGACACAGCTCATAACTGATAAAATAATTTCACAGAATGGTCTGCAAAAGAAAAAGTTGTTAAATACATTCAGTTTTGGTAGTGATACTTAATATCATTGTATTAAAGGAGTACAACGGGTTTGTAAAATGCTTTCCTCAACTTCACTGCCATTTTCATCCCTATTTACAGCTTCCTGCATAAACAAATAAGAATGCAGCGTTTAGAAAATTGAATTCCTCCTGAGTTCTGTAATCCAACCCTACCTTAGCGTACAGGAATGTTTACACTTTTAAAAACATTCTCTCGCGTTTCACTTAAGCCTGCTGGAGTCCCCCAATTACTGATGTCATCACGGCCAGGCAGTGGAGGTATATTTTTTTTAACATTTCCCTCCCCCGAAGTGATATCACCATGGCCGGCCTCTGCTTCTTGGTCAAACCCACCCATTCTGTGATGTCACAGCTGCCTTGTCCTTCCCCCAGCCTTGGAATACTCAAATATAGCTGCAGGAGGTAGGGAAGTTCCTTTCGTGTTCGTGTTTCTAGTACAGGGTATTTTACCGACGGAACATGTTTTTCCAAGCCTTGCCTGTATCAGCTTATCCTCGTGGCCTGATTTATTTGTAAGTAAACTTTTTTTAAAACATAATTCACGATAGTAGCGGCTTAATTTCTTCTGCCTTGCTTTCTTTTACTGAGAATAAGGCATTACAACTTTTCGTTTTTTTCTTTTGTTGTGCATGTGGTCTATATAGTTCAAAACAACTGTTTTAAAAAAGTGCAGTGTTTTGCAGAGTTCATAGTATGAACATATACACTACATGATGTTAGCGAGAGAAGAATGGAAACGGAAATTTGTAGGGTGGAAATTCAGAAAAGGCATCTTTGGTGGTTTGGGCTGAGTATCGTATTGGGCAGTTATTTGCTTTCGTCTTCCCCAGGTTGGGGTAGCCATCATCAGAGTTGTAACTCTGTTCTCCGGGACATCTGGATTTATCAGTGTGGTGCTGCTTACCTGTTTGGAATTTATTTTCTGCTCCTGCGTGAACCTTTGAGGTAGTTGAGAATGCATATGTGTGATGTTTTGAAAGAGTAGCGTTGCTGTTGAATTGCAATGGACAGTGGTAAAGTGGCCCTGATTTAGATCGATTCTACTTTTTGACCTTTTAATAATGCTAGACCTATTCGGGTCTGTAACTTAAGAACTAGTGTCTGTGGAGCAGTAGTACAATCTACTCCGGTCTTCACGTCTCTTTTGATTCAAGTAGTTTTAATGTTTCCCATCTTTCTGTAGTCCGTAATTTAGTAACGTTTTCACTGTCTCCAGTTTGTTTTTGTGTGTAGAGTTTTGTTCCAAAATGTTGATGATTTGTGTCGAGAGTCCTTGTAAGCTTCTTGTGAATGGCATGTCATAATTTTGTTGAGGTTTGCTAGGGCTTTGCTTGGTGTCATTCTTTACAGTGCAGCTACATAGTGTGTAAGCAGCTGTTTGATTAGTATAGTGTGATATTCCACTGGCGCATTATGATTAAGGTCTTTGGGTCAGCATAGTTGAAATATGTGCTTTGCATGAAGTCTTATATGCTGTACTCGGATCTTGTATTTGTTGTGCCACCCATTTGCCATTGTAAACAAAATATCTGTTCAGATGTTTCTTCTACAAATTTTGTCACAAGCATTTGGTGTAAGAATTTTGGACAAAGCTGAAAATAGTTGGTGGAGGGTAAAGGCCCTAAATCAGGTACAGATTTTAAATATTGCAGTTATGAACTTGGTGTGCAATACATTTTGTATTAAGTATTTTCAGATGGATATGAAACATTATTTGGTGACTTTAGTTCTCCATACCTTGCCAGGAAAAACATAGGTGGAATACACAAAAATATGAGGCAAAAGTCTTCACTTTGTGCAAAATTCTGGACATTTGAGAGATATTAAGTTGAAGTGCTAGCCAATAATAAGAGTGTATGTCATTATTTTCACTTGTTGTCTAAGCATCACAGAAGGTCATTTTAAGAAAAGCATGCCTGTATTTTATGTCCAAATGCTGCAACATTTAGTTTAGTTAATTCCAGATGCTCCTTATTTATTATTTTTAATAAATGGGCACATGGAGTATGTATGTATGTTGGGTTGTATCTAATGCTAAATACTAATACTGTCTGGTATAATTAAAAAAAAAACTGTTAGAAGATGAGCATTATTTTTTTATTATGCTAACAGTGAAACGTCTTTTAAGTTTTTGTAGTAAGAATACGTAGGGTTGAGTTTGGAAAATTTGAAGATCTGAGATTGGTGGGCTTTGGTTGCTATTTGTGATGAAGTTATTGCCTTGGTTCTGATGTTTATTAGGTGGTGGAAACATGTTTTGTCTTATGGTTTAATATTCTTAGTTAAGATGATAACTCTTGAAAAGGTTGAGTACAGATTTGATAAGTTTGGGAAACATGTACATTAATTGCAGCTTGTGGCCTTTGGAACACAGATGACTGAAGATGAGAGGTGACTGAAGACAATCACTTGACAGACCTGGTACAATCTGAAAGTGTGACAGTATGCATCCCTTCCTAGTCCATTTTCTTCTCTCATTTTTATGTTTAGTTTTTTTGTTATCTTTATTTTTAATTTCTTTGTTAAATATTCCATGCAAATGTTTTATTATTTTTGCTACAATTATGCTGTTATTGTATGAAGTGGGCTTTCTGATTATAAAATAGTTTTTACTTTAGTTATATCATTGGGACTATGCTTACTAAGCATTGGCAACAGTTGGGAGGGTGGCTTAATGGTTAAAGCATTTGCCTTAAAAATGCAAGGTGCAGGGTTTGAGTCTCACAAGGGATAATTGGCTAGGCTCGCAAGGGCAGTTAGCCTAGTCTTATCTATGAACCTATGAACAAAGACAAAGAGTTTGCTATGGAATGTATTGATAATGAGGGCAGCATGGGTTGGGGCATTGCAGGGCTGTGTTAAATATTAAAAATTAATGTAGTTTGAACATGGGCTGATCTGTAAGATTTTATTTGGAGGATGGCACAAGTTTGAGGCCCTTATTATTTACTTTGAAAAGAAATAGGTTGAAGGAAGCCTGTATAAAACAGCTGTGTGCAGGGGAAAGGAAACCGGTCAGTCCATTAAGCAGAAAAGTGAAGCATGATCAGGTCTGTGGTGTAAGCGCATTACGGCAATGCCGTCTTCTTTAGCTTGTAATTCATGGGTGAAACACAGTCCTTCTGTTAAGTGTCACTCTAGTGACTGGTCTGACCAGCCTGCTATTCGCCAGGGTGGGCAAGGTGGCAGAGGCATCACACTTCATTCTTCCCTGGTCAGCTCATACTGGCACCCAGCTTGCTAATCGAACTTTTGTCACTTGTGGCATAGTCAGGACTTTACCCTCCAAGTTAGAGCTGGCTGGGATTCCTTTCCCAACTCAGCAATTTTCTCCAAACAGAAGATTATGTGTACATATGTTTTATCAGGGGCAGCCTACAAAAACACTTATTTTGAGCTGTTCTGTTACTTTGAATGCAGTGGGTGGATTTTAAGGTTGTAGTGAGTATGTGTGGCACAAAGGAGCATGTTGCGGTCTCCCACGATCAAGCAAGATTTGTGCAGTAGTTTTGTGGGAGGTCTAATGATGAGATTAATGTTCTGGTTGGTAATTTTGATTAAAGGATGTGGATAACAAGGTATAGCATATGATTATAGAGGGTAGGAGAGCAGTAGTGCTAGACTTTAGTGTTTGAGGGGTTTTTTTTTTTTTGTGCGTTAAGTTGCTTGGATTGGTAGCTGTTGTAGATGTAATTTATTTTTCTTTCAGTTGTAATTAACATCTTGGCAAAGATGTATATTCCTCCTTAGTGTCACCACATCAATATGTGTGTGTGTGTGTGTGTGTGTGTGTGTGTGTGTGTGTGTGTGTGTGTGTGTGTGTGTGTGTGTGTGTGTGAGCCTAGCCCAAAGTTTTGTGGCTTTCACCACCCCCTAAGTTTGAAAGGTACTGTGCCCATTAGTTTACCGTGCCTCTGTCCAGCAGTGACACTGAGGTGATCCCCGGGGTAAACCTGCGATCTCCCATCCATTTCTTTTGAACGGGGCCAGCGAGGTGCTCTGCCTCACATGTACTGGGATTTTGTTCCACAGCATAGGGAGTCTCTGGGTGATAAATCTGTCCCTCCAGCACGTCCTGTTTATAACTGTGTTAAGGTTTAAGTCTCTTCCTCTTGTATTTCTTGTGGATTTAGATTTTTTGAGGTGGAGCATGTCCATCAATTCCGGGTTTGACATGGCCTTGTATGTTAGGCACAGGTCACCTCTGAGCAGACGGTATGCGACCGAATAGAGCTGGAGTTCCTTCAGTCGGGCAGCATAAGACATATTTTTGAGACCCTTTATCCTTTTGGTGAGGAACTTTTGGGACCTTTCCAATTGCTGCAGGTGTAGGGTAAGATACATTCCGAATGGGGCATTGTACTCAATCATTGGTCTGAGTGATGAGTACAGGGGAACAATGACCTCCCTTGATCTAGATGTGAATCCCTTCATGATCAGGTGGGCAATGTAGAAGGTTTTCCTAACTACCTTGGCAACGTGGGTGTCAAATGAAAGGTTACTGTCAACCTGGGTCCCCAGATCCCTGATAACCTCTTCTGTGCTTAGTGGATTGCCACCTATATGGTAGCTAGGGATAACCTTGTTTTTCACGAAGGGTATGACTGTGCATTTTTTGGCGTTTAACTTTAGGCCATGGCTCTGTCACCAGTTATCCGTTTCTATGAGACCCTTCTGGAGGATATCTGTGTCTGATGTGTTTTCAACTATGGCGCCCAGTTTGCAGTCATCTGCAAACTTAGTCAGCCATAATCCTCCTGTGTTTGCCTGTACTTCTGAAAAGTAGATGCCGAACAAGAGGGGGCCTAGGACTGAGCCCTGTGGGACACCACTTGTGACCGACTTGGAGTCTGACATGGCACCAGCCACTCTGACCCTGTGTGTTCTGTCACTTAGCCAGTTTGCAACCCATCTTGTGACGTATGGGTTTACATTTAAGTTGGTGAGTTTTTCTATGATACCCGAGTGAGGTATTGTGTCAAAGGCTTTTGCAAGGTCAAGGTAGGCTGTGTGGACTGCCTTGCCCTCATCAATGGCCTTGATGACTGTTTCAAAAACTGGGTTGGATCCAATGTCTGTCAGTCCCCTATGTCTTTATGAGTTCCATTATGATCCTCTCCATAGCTTTGCAGACTAGGTTTGTCAAGCTGATGGGGCGGTAATTACCAGGGCCAGTGGAGGCACCGCCTTTGTGAAGTGGGACCACAGTTGCCGTACGCCACTCCTTGGGTACGTATCCTGAGGTGAGGCTAAGATTCAACAGCTGCCCTAACAGTGGGTTTAATTCCTCATTGAGTTCATGGAGCACACAACCGGGGACACCATCTGGTCCCATAGATGCTGTGTTTTTTGCCTTGGAGAGAGCAGTTTTCACCTGAGCATTTGAGATGTGTGCGAGGCTACAATCCGCTGGGATAGATATCTCTCCTTTTGGGGGGGGGGGGGATTTGCACTTAACCTGTCAGCCAGTATGAATGTGATCGTGCAGATAGCTGCATTTACCTCTGCAGATTAGTTTATGATCTGATCTCACCAATGAGGGGTACACCTCTGGAGCTGAACATTGTGTCCCCATGTTCGTGATGATGAGATCTAGTTTTGTTTTCTCCTCTTGTGGGGATGGTGACTAGTTGTTCCATGGCATTTGAGTTTATGAACTCCAGGAACCTTTGGGCTAGAGTGTTGGTGCTTGAGTAATGATCCCAGTCTATATTCGGGTAGTTGAAATCACCTAATATGATGGTGTTTGGAGATACATTTATCCCCTCGAGTGTCTTCAGGAAAGCTGTGTGATGTTCCTGAGTTTGAGAGGGTGGCCTGTAACATGCTACAAATTGCAGAGCAGTCTTTCCTACGGTTACCTGCACCTAGATGGTCTCCGATGCTTCGTACGTTGCCACCAACCTGGAGGTGTGGGTATCCTTGATGAATATGGATACCCCCCCCCCCTCCTTTCTTGGTGTGGTCCAGATTTTCGGGCCAGAACGCATGATATGAGGTAAAACCTGATAGTGCCGGGGTGCTCTCAGGAGCCTTGAACCAGGTTTCAGTCACAGCACAGACATCGATGTTCTCCATACTGAAAAGGGCTTCGAGTGCATGCATCTTGAGGTTTAGACTTCTGGCATTGAGCAGCATTACCCTTAGTTTATTTTCTTTTGTGTTCTAGGTGGTAGGTTTAGAATTTGAGCCTTGCCTAAAAAAGGCACTATGGGGGTGGCAAGAGCTTTTGCCAATATCCGGAAGCCCAGGGGTGACAGGTCCCTTGCGAAGCAGCGTGGCTTGTCCAGCATGTCATCCCAGGCAGACAGACATTGGATCCCCTTTGAATGACACCAGAGATTAAGCCAATTATTAAAGCTGATCATCTTGTTTCTGTATTGTGGCATTCTTGGTGAAGGTAGGATACTGCTCAGGGTCAGGGTCATACCTGCCTGGGCTACATAATCAGAGAGCTCCTCTATGTCTCTTTTCATGTAGTCCAGGGAGGTACGTCTCGGGTCATTCACACCAGCATGGACAATGACTGAGTCATACTTGTACTTGCTGTTGAGTGACCTGAGTGCTTGCGTTATGTGGCAGATTCTAGCGCCCGACAGGCAGCTTACTGTGACCTTCTCCTTACTCAATCTGGTGAGTGGGATGTCAGTGTGTCTGACTATGGAGTCGCCTATGACAAGTGTGTCTGGCATTGTGTTTGGCCTTAATGGCTGTGACTGTTTGGCACACTGACTTTGTGGTCTATGTGTTGCATGTGTTGTGTCATGAGGTGGCAGTTGTTTGGGTGTCTGCTTTGGTGGCCTCTGCTGTTTTGGTAGATTTTTTATCAGAGCCTCTGAGTATGTCTTTGTGTGTTTATGTGTATGATTTGAAGTTGTGATAGTACTATGTGAGACTGGGTTTGTGGTGTGTGTGGTTTCCTTCTCCTCCTGTCTGGTCTTGCCAGTCTTATGTTGAGAGAGCTCGGCCTCCAGTTTGGCTCAATAGTTGCATCTCTCGCATGTATTTGTGTTTTGTGGGAGAAGGAGAGGGTTGTCTGTGTACATGAGACAATTGTAACATTGCCTCAATATTCCCAGATTCACCAGCTGGGCAGGAGAGGACGCTAGCAACTGACCCCTTGACATGCTAGAAGGAGAGGACAAAGAACTTTCTGTTAATTGAGTTTGAAAAGACTCCGAGGGATGTGGGTGATTGAAAGAGGGGTTTTAGGCTGGTGGGGTACTATGTATAATAAAAAAGTGCTATATCAGAGTAGAAAGTACTTTAGGAGCAAGTGCAAGCTTCCTAGCTAGAGAATAGTCTCCTTAGGAATCGAGTATATCTGGATCTTTCAGATAGAGAATAGGCTGTTCTGGTTAGAAGTAGAGTTCAAGAAGAGCTGTTCTAAGGGAAAAAATGAAGAGTTGACTTTAGGTAGCCTGAATAGTTTAACCCCAATTAACCGTCGCTGCTCTTGTGTGCTCCTGTGGCAACTCCGCGCTAAAGCGCGGTTTAGCGTGCTTTATAGCAGGGGATATATATATATATATATATATATATATATATATATATATATATATATATATATATATGTGTATATATATGTATGTATATATATATATATGTATGTATATATATATATATGTATATATATATATATGTATATATGTATATATATATATATATATATATATATATATATATATATATATAGTGTGTGTATAATTTTTTACACTGGCTAAGCTGTTTTTTTTTTTTTGGTTTTTGTAAAACTCACTAAACAGCTTAATGAGTGTAACAGAAGGGCTAGCTAGACTCAAATCCTGACATAAAAGCATGGTTTGAACTGTTATTACCATTTAATACATCAAAGAAATTTAAAAAGAAAATTCATGATAACACCCTCATTAATTGGGAATCTAACAATCTCATATGTTGGGCCCAATGCATAAATAATCTTAAAACATTAACTAGTCAACAAGTTACAAATGAATTTAATTTAATAAATGTAGACAAAGTAAGTCTCCAGAAAATTTTACTCTACTCTAAAAATTTATGCAAAATTATTAATGATTCGTCCTTCAAGTCTAAGCCAAAACTTATAAACTATATTCAAGAACTGATTTATGATAACCATAACTGGCCAAATTCAACATCTAAACTATACAAGATTTTAATAGTCTACAAGGCTAAAATAGATCAAAGCACTTGGAACTTTATATCTAGAGGTTTATCAACAAATCTGTCAAACGATTGCAAAAATAATCTTCTATACTCCATTAAACTAACTTCTAATACACAAATATGGCGAATCTTCACCTGGAAATTTTTGCATAGAGCCTTTTATACTCCAAGTAAAATAGCTAAATTCAACTCAAATCAAAATGTTATTTGTTGGAGATGCTCTTTAAGCTGTGAAGCGGATTGGTTTCATATATTTTATGATTGTATTAAACCATTTTGGGAGAAAATTGGCAATTTTCTTCAAGCTATTTATAATGATACATTTGTTTTAACAAAGTCTTTAATTTTTGAATATAGATGAATTAGTAGTTATGAATAAAAGAGATCAATATCTTTTATGTACTATTCTGGCGGTTGCCAGAAAGTGTATCACAAGGAAATGGAAATCTGCAACTCCTCCGTGTTTTGAAGACTTTATATTTCTACTTAAGGAGACTGCACAAAAGGAGATAAAGGTCAAGGAAGAAAGAATGTTCCCCAGAAAATGGTCAGACAACCCCTGGAATAAAATACTTACACTCATAGAAGTAATGCAACTAGACACAATCTCCATCATATGAGTTCAAAGAGATATAGACTTTTGTGGATTTTTTTTTTTCTTTTCTCTTCTTCTTCTCTGGATTTTTTATTAATTATTATTGTACTGTTTCTCTTTTGGGTCACTTGTAAATATTGTAAATAATGTTTTTGTTTCTTTTACTATTATTGAATTGTAATCTAATTTTACTGGTTTTTTATTTCTTCTCAAAAAACAAAATAAAAATTTGTTGAGTAAAAAAAAAGAAGGGCTAGCTAGATCTTGATCGCACAGTTTTGCACACACAAGCTGCTGTTACTGCCAACAATCTGTGCTAGGTGCATGTGTTTTTGTGGGTATAACTGCAATCATAATCTACTTAGCCCTTCTTTACACTCGCTACGCTGTTTTTTTTTTTTTTGTAACAGTCACTAAACAACTTTAACGAGGGCTAGCTAGATCATGATCACAAACTTATGCAATATGGTACCATGTACTGTTGTCAGTCTGCACTGAAAGGAGAAGAAAAAACACCAATGGGGTATTCAGAAATAGTAAGTCAAGCCAGTGCCTTTTTCTTTTTAACCTGTATGCATGAAATGTGGCCAGAACTGCACCTCAATTTCAAACTTCAGTGCCAAAACATATTGGAGGGGCAGATCTATCCACATTCCATGATCCTATGTGGAAAAAAAAAAAACGGTCTCACAGTACTTGCACAAGTGCTCAGCATATCTGAACATCCCCTTGTCATTCAGCAATTTGTGTGAACACAGAATGGTGTAAAGAGAGCAATGTACCTTTCTGAAGTTATAGTGCATATTGTGCAATGTCTACCTTTGGTTTCTTGTTACTTTAGCTACATTACAGTCATGTTACCATGATTGTGGTAGTCACACTATTCTGTTTTAGTTAGAGGACCGTAGTACTGATAATTTTCTTTGTACATGTCTGTGTTGTCTGTCTTTCTGTGTTGTCTGTCTTTCTGTGTTGTCTGTCTTTCTGTGTGTCTGTCTTGTGACGCTCACTAAACAGCTTTAACAAGTATAACAGAAGGACTAGCTAGATCGTGATCGCAGTTACCACGTGCTGTTAGTCCGCACTGAAAGTAGAAGAAAAAACACCGGGGGAGGTTTAACGCATCTAAAGATACAACAATCAGCCCACATCAGATCTGCAATGAAATAGCACTGCAGTTATGGTCGTGTTAATGTTTGCGGTGTCATATTCGACAAAGGGATTGCCAGTCTATTATATTTGCTCTGTTTCGACTTTAGATTGATGTAGGACTGCGTATAGGAATCCCTGCAGGACTGAGTGAGGTGTTGCAGAGCTTTACCATGGAAGTGCTGAGAAACCAGCTGGGTGACCTGCTCAAATTGCCTTGCAGTACTTGCAGTTGAAAGAGAATCAGAGTAAAGGAGCCAGATGCTTCCTCTTAGACTCGATATGTCTGTCATGCTTGAGGTTATAGTTTGAGTGTTTTAATTTGCAAAGGCTACATGGTAGTAGGAATTAACATAACCGGTATGACTGATTACAACCATAGACAAACCAAGGCGATCAGAGGTTTGAGAATGTCAAACCAATATTCCCAGTTTACGAATAAAGCTTCCATGAAAGGCTCTGTTTGCACAGGAGCAAATTAGGTGACCAAGAACCCCCACACCTTTTCTCTTACAATGGAGAAGCTGGCATAAGCTGCAAGCACCCATCATCCTCTGCCTGGCTTTTCCTTTGCCAAAGTAGCTAATAAAACTCAAATTTCCTGGATCTCATTCAGAGCTTCATCCCTGCATGGCATATAGCAGGGTTTGTTTTTGATATGTTTGGTTAGTTTATGCTTTATTAGTTTAAAGTTTTGAATGCAATGAGTAAAAATATTGTAAAACAGATTGTTTTCCTTCTCGGTAGTTTAATTTTTGGATCATTCAGATAGATTATGTATTCAAAGGTAGTTCATCTGCTGTAATACAGTTATTGCCAGGATAGTTTAAGAAGGTTGATACAATACCAATTGCTTTGCGTCCAGTTCTGAAATTGAAGTGTAGAGTTTTGTGTCTGTAATTGCAGGACAGCCACAGATAAACAGTAGTTAATGTCTGTTACAAGTTATTTTGATTTACAACATCTAGTAATTTGGATCACATTTTTGTAACATTGTAGTTTGCATAATCAATGTCTGGTTAATTGATAACTCATAGAATTAAGGTATTATCTTTAGTATTATCCCTGTAAGCCTTGTAAGGAAGTTTCATGTTGCCTTTATTGACATTTACCATGTCCTGTAATACCCAAGGATGTCATGTTCAGGCTTATATGATGCCATTTTATATATATATATATATATATATATATATATATATAATTTTGCATCTGCCTCAGGATATTTTATTAATATTTGATGGGGAATAGAGGAGTTTATGTGATTTTCACTCAATTAATCTTTTAATGTTTGAAAAAAAATTAAAAAGGAAATTTGGTTAATTTAATGCCATTAAACTATAAGCTATTTATAACAGTTATACAGAACAGACTAAGGAAGCATTTAAGGAAGTTTAATTCCAGGCATACCATAGATGTAGTTTAATGCAGGGTAGAAAATATTTTATTAAATCATTAAAACACATTGTGATATTTTTTATTTGTTTTAATGAGGCGGAACAGTTTTGTTAATAATAATTATATTTGTTAACCAGGTAGGCCCACTGGACACAGTCACTTTTCAGGGGTGACCTCTGGTACAATTGATGGTTAAGTTACTTGATCACGGTCACATAGTGGGAAATTAAAGGCTGAGGGCAAGAAACCCTGTATCACAGGAAGTACAGCTCCAAACTTTATCCTTTGCACCAAGTGCCACCGATTTAGTTATATTGTATGTTATATTTCTTTCTTGCCTTTTTATTACAGGCAAAGTCTGACTGGGTAACAGCCCATTTTCAATGGAGGCCTAGATAGAAGTTCTGAAGTATTACAAAACATTTTAAAAACAATTTTACAGTCTTTAAAAATAATATGAAAAATAATTACAGTTTAAATAATTAAAACACTACACATAATATGTAAACATTGGTTAAGAATAGATACAATAAGAGAGCATTTACAAAATTTATAGAGAAATTAAAGGTAAGCTAGTACAATAAAACATAAATTGTAATACTAAGCGAGAGAAAAGCAGGTTTGTGGTATATTTAGAGAGAAAGCCAGGGAGATGAAATTGATAGAACGAAGTAAGTGAAGAAGGGAGAGTAAGGAGATGAAAGGTATGAACAGGTATTTGTTCACATTTAGGGATATAATTGTCCTGGCATTGAGCAAGAACAGAGTCAGCTTTTGGCTAGGAAACCTTTCCGAATGATTTTGAAGGATGGGGGAGGTACTGACCTGATGGATAGAGATAAGTAGTTCCAGGCCTTAGCAACTTTGTACAAATACAGACACCCAACATATTTAGGTTTGTATACATCTGTGCCAGCTTTTCCCAGGTGTGTATGTATGCGTGTGTGCGTGCATGCGTGTCAGCTGCTGGGAACAGAGACACAGAGCTTAAAAGTGATCAGTGTGGAGTTTTGTGTGGGCCAGAAGAGAGAAGGAGAGGGCAGCCTCAGGTCTTAACCATGTTCCCTGTGTGGTACAGGGAGCTACATCTGAAAATACTGTGTGAATCCATTTTTGCTTTTAGTGACCGTCCATCACCGGGGTCAGTGGTGAGGATTGAGTCCTTGATTGCTGGCCTGGACAGGGTCCCGTTACAGTTCTAACCAATTAAGGCTTGCTATTGTAATGCAGTGGTAGATTTAAAAGAAGCATACCTGCACATCCCAATCGGGGAATCTTGCAGAAGATACCTACGCTTCAAAGCAGGCTACTCACACCTAGTACCCTGTCAACAAATTATATTCCTGGGAGCAAGCTTGAATACAACATCCCAGATGGCTTACCTCACGCCAGAAAAGCAAATTAATTTGACAACCTACTTCAAGCAAGTGGCCACAAAAACCCTGCTATCTGCAAGACAAGCACCGCAAGCCTTAGTGTTCATGGCCCCCTGCATTCTTCTAATTCCATATGCAAGACTGCATTTGAGGAAACTACACTGATACCTAAAAAGCCTATGGTCTCAACATTCAAGACCTAGAAACAATGATTCCTATCATACCTTGCCTACACCTACAGTTCCTTTGGTGTGCGGAGGCCTGCCACCAAAACAAGGGACTACCTTTCACACCATCCCCTGCCATCCAAACCCTAACAGATGCATCATACTATGCATGGTGGGCTCACCTGGCAGGGAAGTGCATTCAGGGCAAATGGAGCACAAGACAAATGCACCTGCAGATCAAGCAAAACAGTTAGCTGTACAGAATGCTCTGACAGCCTTCAAGGACCACATTCTTCCAGGCCAACTAATGGTAAAGACGAACAACACCACTGTTATGTGGTACATAAACAAGCATGGGGGTACACATTCTTACCCCCTCTGCAGACTAGCCATGGCATTGTGGAACACAGCCTTGAGCTACCAAGTGCACCTACAAGCTCAATTCCTGCCAGGAAAATTAAATACACTGGCAGACGGACTAACCAGAAACCTCATGGACCCACATGAGTGGAAACTGGAACCAAGGATTTTCAACATGTTGACAAGCAAATGGAGCAGCCCAGATATAGACCTGTTTGCCTCTCCCCAGAACTACCAAGTGGACAAATTTTGCACAAAGACTCGCCACAAACAAGCCTGGAAAGTGGATGCTCTGTCCTTGAGCATCAGTCTATGCCTTCCCCCTCTGCTCTCCAAAGTACTATTAAAAATTAAACGGTACAAACCAAGGATGATTTTGATTACTCCAGACTGGCTGCACCAACACTGGTACCCCCTCCTGCATAGTGTCACGATTATCTCCATGGCACCTGCCTCAGACTCCTTCCCTGCTGTCTCAGCAGGAGAACCAGATTTTCTGCACCCTCAGCTTCCAACACTGAACCTTGCAGCCTGGATAATTACTTAATCTCTCCTTTACCATCCCTCAGCAAACCTGTGATGGATATCAATTTAGATGCAAGAAGGCCTAGTACTAGAAAATCTTATGCTGAAAAATGGAAATGTTTCTGTGCTTGGAACCAATCTCAAGGCATGAGCACAGCAGCACCCAATTTACCTCAGATTGGCAGTTTTACGGACTGGTCTTTGAGGACAGAAGTGAGGTATACATAATGCATAAATGGCAAGAGGAGGCATGTTTGGGGTAGCATGCATAGCTGCAAGGAGTGTTATGATAGTGGTGAGATGAGTGGATCTGACTGCAGCTGCAAGTAATGTTGTGGTGTCAGTGGACCTCTGAGGCTGGCTACCGTGAAGTGGTGCAGTGTAGTGGCACTTATTTGGCAGCTGCAGTTGCACGGACTGGTCTTTGAGGACAGAAGTGAGATATACATAATGCATAAATGGCAAGAGGAGGCATGTTTGGGGTAGCATGTGTAGCTGCAGGAGTGTTATGATAGTGGTGAGATGAGTGGATCTGGCTGCAGCTGCAAGTAATCCTGTGGTGTGAGTAGACCTCTGTGAGGCTGGCTACCATAAAGTGGTACAGAGGCTTGTCATGATAGTACAATATGCAGTAGTTGCAGTTGCTGGATATGCACATTGTAACCAAAAGCCAGCTTGTGAATGCATCATGTAAGTACTGCCTTTTGACTTCTGCTATATAGTTAGGTGTATGCATTCATCTTCTCCTGTACTGACAGGTATTGGACAATAACAGGCAAGTTGGGATGTCACGTGGCGCTATGTGATGTGGATAATGCTAGCTCAAGAATGGATGAACATGAGAAATGAGTAGTGGCTGCTGTGTTTTACAGTGTGTGAATAGATTGGATTGCTGTCCCGAGAATACTAAGGTAAGAAACTAAGTCAAACAGTTTGAGCCCGATATAGGAATTATTCAGTAGTAGTGTAACACCGATGTTTGGAAACACAGAAATTTGGTATGCATACTTGTACATTATGCATGGCAAATGATGCTTAGGTGGTGTATCGCTTACATACTTCTCTTGTATTTGCACCAGATACCATTAGTGTGCAGTGCAGGAATAAAAAGATTCAAAAAATTACCCTTGTATCAGAGGTGGCAGTGCAACATATTCATAGTGGCTTAATCTGAGAATAGCTTTAAGCAAGCACCATGTGAAACCTGAACAAGCACCTAGAATTATTCAGTGCAGCCATAGCTCTCAACCTTCCATCTCCAAAATGAGGAGCACTAGCCCTCATAATGTGGAACAAATGGGCAAAATGTGGAACACATACCAATGGCTTACTAACAACTTCAAATAGGAAGGTCATGGGATGGTTAAAATAGGTTGGTTTTACTTATAAAGAAGATCTGTTAATGAATTAGTATGATTAATTTCTATTTACCATGGATTTCACTTAAAAAATCCTAACACTGAATGTTTGACAGAATCTTTCAATGTGGAACTTTGAGGAACTTCGAGAACATGTACTTTTTAAGACCCCAAATGAGGTAGATTCCTCATAATGAGGTACACATGACAGGTATGAGTGCAGCTTCAACACCTTAAGTCTAAAAATGAATTCACATACTTACATGAACAGGAGTAGCTGCTGCTGCATATTGATAGCTAAAGGTGTATGAGCATGTCGGGTGGTTACTACACTGCAAAACTGGTATGTAATGGTGGGGATATTTGGAAGGCATGAGCAAACACACGAGTATATTAAAGCCATAGCACCAATTGAACCGGAGTCTGGCAAATATTTAGTAAGGGATTTAGTCCATGCACAAATATTTCAACAGTGATTCTTTGCAGTGGCATCCATTACCTGATTCAAGGTTAATTAACCTTTATGTCCTTTATATAAAATAAATAAATAAATATATACTTTGTTATAAGTGACTACTGGGCACAAGAAAAAGGAATGGGAAAATATAGCACTGTTTGCATGTACAAAGACCCAAGGACACTGCAAAAGTTTTTTTTTTGCAAATCAACCAGTGGAGTAAAAAAATATGTAGGCAAACACTGAATACCAACACACTTTGCACATGTAAATCATTTTTAACAATGTGGAAGCATGAAGTGATACCTTAAACACTTACATTAATAAAGATCTAAAGTAGTTAATAGTGTAAATGTTTTATTTAGCTCCCTGTGAAAGATCTTACAGGAGTTGCTACATAGAATGGATGCAAATGATGTCAAGTAAGGCCATGGCTATAGTGCAGCAAAAAAAAATGTCCCCTATAACAAAGGAAATGCTAGAACAAAGAATGAATTACATGAGTCAAGCACCCTGCTGAGATCTGCCAGTCAATGGAATTACCAAGTCAAATTACCCTCAGGACTTTGACAGCTAGGGATGCTAAGTGTTACGGGGGAGGGGAGAAGTAAAAGGACTGGAATTCATTGTCTCTCAAATTAGTGCCATTTAAACTAAATTAGAAAAAAGGCAGCAGTAAACAGCACTTTGAGTGTGTTTTGTGACATTTGCACTGTTTCTATTTTAAGTATTCATTCAGCAGCAGGGAATGTTACTTTCACTGTTCTAGTTTACTCAGAACTTTGTAGGCATGCAACATCTATGAAATGACAGGAGCTTTAGGCAAATGGAGGCCTGCATGATGTAACATTTGTGAGCAAAACAGTGATTTGTGGGATACTGAGTGGCAACCTGGTTTATCCAAACCACGTCAGTATGCTGGCCTCCAGGTGGTCAGAGTCTGGAATTACATATAAAAATATTTAAAATCCTGTAAATAATCACAGAGTGCTGTTAAAGTGTAGGAAACATCATGCCATTATGTTTTAAACATGTTTTTTGAGTCTGTGGGTGCGGTACTCCTTTAACTATGTAAAACTGTATTTTGATCAAAAGAAGACTAAAAGTTTGGTTCTTGTATTTTCTATATAATGTGATAAAAAAAATACATATCAGTATAAAATGTTTTGAGTATGTTTAAAAACAGAGGGAATTGTTAGATATTATGAATTTAAGGCTAAAATTAATTATGTTGTAAATATGCTGAAAGAAAAAGCTTGCTTAAATGCAGAAACAGAGTTTAGTAATATGTGATCAGCAACCATACTAAATGACTGTGGCTTAAAAAATAAGGAACTTGCTTATGAGTGTATTATACACGCATCAAGAAAACTTACTTCTTACAGACATGACAAGAGTGTAATCTGCTTTCACTGGACAACAGGACATGTTTTTCTAAGAAAGTTTAAAAATATGTTTTTCTAAGAAAGTTAATCCACAAGGCGTTTTCTTGAAGACAGTTTACTTATCAGCATTTACAGAATCCACAAGGCATTTTCTTGAAGACAGTTTACTTATCAGCATTTAAGACAGTTTACTTATCAGCATTTACAGAATCCACAAGGCATTTTCTTGAAGACAGTTTACTTATCATCATTTGGACAAGAACAGATGTGTTAGCATTTGCGTCATCAAGGCAGTATCTTTCCAAAACCAAGAGGGTGTGTGTTTAACTAAAATATGTATAAAAAGTCTGTATTAAATCTAGTTATGTTAGGGGTATGGTAGGGACACATTTGGTGTCCTGAGGTAAATGTTATATCTCTCACATCATCTGTACTATATGAGAAGTAAAGTGGAACAGTACTTTAAACTGCAACGTTTTTCCAGTTTGGTTTATTATAAAAGTTATTGGTTACTGCTCTTAAAGACAGGTGCTGCAAAGTATATTCTCTTATCAGTGTATATTCTGCAAGTTTCTGTATGCGACAGACTGTGAATGCAAATATAACCAGACTTTGAATTTTAGCAGAATCCAGCCAGCAAGACCGAGTGTCTTAAGAACACTTCAAATCCCACAGCAAGAGCAAGCAGTAAGAAGCAGTAAGCAGAGCCAAATATTTTTTCAGTAACTACCAATCTATTCAGCCTGTAGACACTCGGTCTCCAACTTCATTTAAGAGTGTGAAATAATTTTCTAACTTAAAGCCATTTACTATGTTCTGTAACTACCAAGCTATTTAGCCTGTAGACACTCTGTCTCCAACTTCATTTAAGAGTGTGAAATTTTTATAACTTAAAGCCATTTACTTTGTGCTGCTATTTTTGGGGAGGGAATAGAATTCCTAGCCTTCTGATCTTCCAGAATCTAATAAGGGTTATTCTGCTCTTAAGTTGAGTCTCTCCACACTGTATAATTACTTATCTCTTGTGTATAATTAATCTGCATCCTTTCTGTAAAGTTGGTGCAATCTGAAGTGGGTCTTGGGGGAGGGCCAAATGAATGTTTAACTACCTCAGACAGTATTGTTTTGCCAGGTGTAGCCTGAAGCCAGTATGATTCACTGGAGTGTATTAATCCATTGCATTAGTCAATCATTAAAATTTGTTCATCTCCAAGACATTAGCTTAAAATACTTTCAAGTATATATATATATATATATATATATATATATATATACTGGAGTGTATTAATCCATTGCATTAGTCAATCATTAAAATTTGTTCATCTCCAAGACATTAGCTTAAAATACTTTCAAGTATATATATATATATATATATATATATATATATGTATATCTATATATATATATATATATATATATATATATATATACACACACACACACACACACACACACACACACACACACACACACACACACACACACACACAAGTTACCTTGCATTTTGCTACTTTAGGTGCAGAAACCAAGACTGTGAAGTGTGTAAACATTTATTCTTACAGGAAAAAGTACATTTGCTAGCATTCTTTCACTATGCTCAAAATCAAAACCACAAAAGCTGGTATTTTAAATACACTGCTTCCTTGTTTGCCAACAAGCTATCACTATGAGAGTCCAATCAAAACAAAAATGAAGTGGTAAAGAAAACAATATTTCAATGCCTTGGCTACATGACAGCTTGCTTAATATCTAGATGGGAAGCAAAGGCTGTGATGCATCAAAAAAATAAATTACTTTTAAATACATTACTGGAGTGGAATGCCAGTCAAAATAAAGTATAAAAAAGACAAGCAGCCAACAAAATGCATTTTCTGAATACACAAAATCAACAGTATAAAAATGACAGAAAACCAGAACATTCTGCAAAATAAAGGACAGATTAAAAGCCATGACTGTACTTGTGTCTACCTTGGATACTCTAAGTGCTCCTTGCCTGGACACATCTACCTTGGAGGGATACTCTAAACCTGGACACATCTAAAGTCACTACATGGGGGAGTGGGGGTACAAGTATGTCACAATTTGAAACGTCTCTGGCTGATGGCCCCGAGCCCATGACACATTTCATATACTCAACCTCAGAGCAAGAAATCTGGATAAGGCCATAAATAGAAATAGGACAAAGGTCAAAAACATACAGACAATTTTTAAATGCTACTCTTACAAACTTAGAAAGTTCAGTAGGTTTTGCATCAGTATGACTTTTCTGTAGGGTATGAAATCTGAAACTCAAAAACACCTGTCAGTGAACTTAACTTAGCATACTAACCTCCTATGATATAATGAGCATAAAACAAAATGCAGCAAATATATGGAGCACAAAATGAACATGACAGGAGAAAGAGTAGCTAATGGGCTTTTCATTTAATGCACAGTAGTCCAGAGACAACACTACTAACTTCTCAATGCCAAAGACCAAATGCAGAAAGACCATCATTAAAATCTAAGTTTTAACCTGGCTGTAGCACAAAATAATGAATGTCACTCGGTAAACATGCTAAAACACTTGATGTCATCAACATCAGTCCAACGCTAAAACTTCATAACATGAAGCTGTTATCTCCACTAGCTTACCTGTCCTTGGTCAGGTCTAAAATGTGCAAGGTTTAAGCTTGTCAGATATACATTCCCAGAGCTGCAGGCTAATCATTCAATGTTTTCAGCTGAAAATCACTGCCAGAACAGTTTGTATTAGTGTGCAAACAGTGATTCAAGGATTTTGGGCTTTCCAATGTTCTCAGATTATGCAGTCCTGGATTTAGTATACATAAGGGTGTGGCAGAAAAATTCCCCACATGCAGAGTGCAAGGGCTTTAGCACCCATGTATTTTTCTCCCTTTCAGTTTGGTTGAAGCTTCTTCAAATAGTTTACTTTGTGCAGCTGAAGCTGCAACCAGTCCGTGGGGTGGGCCCATCTGGACACAGTGCAACCATCTCTAATATAGCAGACTGTGATTTTGTCAAAACCAAAGCTGACTATGACTGCATGAACTTTACAATAAACTGTCAAACATAATGAAAAAAGTTAATGTAGTCTATAGGTCAGGCAGGGGCGGCTCGTGGCATCGGGCTGCCGGACTGCAGCCCCCTCAAAATAAAAAATAGAAAGAAAAATAAAAAAAAAATTAATTTTTGAAATTTCACACATGCGCAGTAGTCCCAACTACTGTCAGTCTATGCGCATGCTCAAGGCAGTCCGGCAGTCCCCATAGGGGGACACAAGGAGACGTCTGTGCACTTTTAAAGTGCACAGACTCGCTAGGATCTCATCGGGCTTTCCTTGGGATCTCACAGGTGTTTGGAGTATTGTGCAGGAAGGATGTACATTAGCTGGATATATTCAGGTAAGTGTATAGTGCTTTTTACCTTTATTTTACAATGTTTATACTGGATTGTGTGTGTATGGTGCTTATGCTTTACTGGAGTGAGTTTGTGTATGGTGCTTATGCTTTATGGAGTGAGTTTGTGTATGGTGCTTATGCTTTACGGAGTGAGTTTGTGTATGGTGCTTATGCTTTACTGGAGAGTGTGTGTGTGTAAATGCCCCAGGTGCTTATGGTGGTGTGGTAGGGAATACCTCAGGCTTGAACCCTGTACCCTGTATGCAGGTGTTAAAGACTTGAGTTCCCTACCCACCACCATTTGTAAAAAAATTGCAGATTTTTGCCTCATATTCGATCTGATCTGTTCCTCATAATATCTGTGGTTTGTAAATGTTGCAATGCTCGATATTTGATGGTGTAGTAGTAGCATTGTTGCCTCACAGCTGCAGGTTCTTGGGTTTGGTTCTTGGCTGGGGTTCCTTCTTTGTGGGGTCTGTATCTTCTCCCTGTGTTTGTGTGGGTTTGCTTTTGTGTCCTCCCATGTTACAAAAACATGTCTGCATTATTTCTTCCTGGGCCTCTGCTGAAAATTGTTTATTTGTTCCAAGTCAGACTGTCCTGATTAAAAAATGTTAAATAAAATTGACAGGCATTTGAATTTCAGACTTCAGGTTTCTGAATGTTTAATTCCTTGCATAATTAATGGTGCAGTGGTAGTATTGTTGCCTCACAGCTATAGGTTTTCTGGTTTGATTCTTGGTTGGGGTGGCTTCTGTGTGGAGTCTGCATCTCCTCCCTGTGTTTGTGTGGATTTGCTGTGGTGCCCTGCCATTTTACAAAGACGTGTCTGCAGTTTTAATCCCTGCGTCTCTGCTGAAAATTGTTTTTGTTCTGTCCGCAGTAAAATTGACAGGCATTTGAATTTCAGACTTCAGGTTTCTGAATGTTTAATTCCTTGCATAATTGATGGTGCAGTGGTAGTATTGTTGCCTCACAGCTATAGGTTTTCTGGTTTGATTC
Source organism: Protopterus annectens (assembly GCF_019279795.1). NCBI lineage: Eukaryota > Metazoa > Chordata > Ceratodontiformes > Protopteridae > Protopterus > Protopterus annectens. Next base: position 1,666,454,417 of record NC_056744.1, on the reverse strand, counting down.
TTGGTTGGGGTGGCTTCTGTGTGGAGTCTGCATCTCCTCCCTGTGTTTGTGTGGATTTGCTGTGGTGCCCTGCCATTTTACAAAGACGTGTCTGCAGTTTTAATCCCTGCGTCTCTGCTGAAAATTGTTTTTGTTCTGTCCGCAGTAAAATTGACAGGCATTTGAATTTCAGACTTCAGGTTTCTGAATGTTTAATTCCTTGCATAATTGATGGTGCAGTGGTAGTATTGTTGCCTCACAGTTATAGGTTTTCTGGTTTGATTCTTGGTTGGGGTGGCTTCTGTGTGGAGTCTGCATCTTCTCCCTGTGTTTGTGTGGATTTGCTGTGGTGCCCTGCCATTTTACAAAGATGTGTCTGCAGTTTTAATCCCTGCGTCTCTGCTGAAAATTGTTTTTGTTCTGTCCACAGTAAAATTGACAGGCATTTGAATTTCAGACTTCAGGTTTCTGAATGTGTAACTCCTTGCATAATTGATGGTGCAGTGGTAGTATTGTTGCCTCACAGCTATAGGTTTTCTGGTTTGATTCTTGGTTGGGGTGGCTTCTGTCTGCATCTCCTCCCTGTATTTGTGTGGATTTGCTCTGGTGCCCTGCCATTTTACAAAGACGTGTCTGCAGTATTAATCCCTGCGTCTCTGCTGAAAATTGTTTTTGTTCTGTCCGCAGCAAAATTGACCGGCATTTGAATTTCCAACTTCATGTTCTTCAGAATACATAGTAGCACAACCTTTTTTTTAAGCAATTTTCTAAGTTTATAAGATGAATATTTTAAATTTGTCCCTATTTTTGGGACTGTATTCCCCCATTATTGGCTTCATCCAGGTTTTTGTGCTAAGGTTGACAGCTATGGCAAGAACTGAATTCACTGAATATGTTTGAGGGCTGTATTCCCTCATTACTGGGTTTGTCCAGGTGTTTTGTACTAAGAGGTTGACAGCTATGGTGAGAACTGAATTCACTAAATGATAGCCATTTAAGTTTCAGTCTTCCTCTCTTTACAAAGCAGCTGATGTGGTAGTGGTATGTTACTCTGACTGTTTTTTGCTCAGGGACCTTGGCAGTAAAATATATGGTGGCAACACAACATTTTATTCTAGCAACTTTCCAAGATTATACAAGCAATGTTTAATGTGTCCCAGTTTTGGGGCTTTTAACCCCCCCCCCCCAATACATTTTGGCCTTTTCCAGTTTTCTTGAGCTGCGAAGTTGAGATGCAGTTGAGTATTGAGTAGATTTTACAAGGAGCTGAGAGCTGCAGGGGAATAGAAGTTTAGTGCTTTGCCAAGTTAATACTATAGCACAACAGGTTGTGTACTTGCTTTTGATGCAGAAGGCTGTGGGTTCTACTCCCACAAGGGGTGGATGCTGCCGTACTGAGAATGTTCTCCTTGGTGAAGATACTAACTATGAGTTCGTATCAGTTTGCCATCCATTTCCTCTTGCAATATTATTACTAGCTTATCATTTTTTAATGTAATATAGGCAATTTATTCCTGAGGGGCAACAGACACTTTATTTTTCGATGAAACCATGAAATATAAAGGTGATTGCTAGCAGCAACCGCTTCATTAGTTACAGATTTCTTTAATGTGGAATTATTTAGATGACTGACATCAGAGATTGTGCATATTTACTGATAATGGACTGTAGAATTGTGCATATTTACTGATAAAGGTGGACTGTAGAATTGTGCATATTTACTGATAATGGTGGACTATAGAATTGTGCATAAATACTAATAATGGTGGACTGTGGAATTGTGCATATTTACTAATAATGGTGGACTGTAGAATTGTGTATATTTACTAATAATGGTGGACTGTGGAAGTCTGAGTAGACTTTTTTATGATAAATGTTCTCAACTGGGCAGTTTTGCCATTATGGGTGCATATGGTTTGTTTCATTGCTTACTGGAAAAAATGTTCAAAACAAATTTAAAACACCCTCTAACAAGTGTACTGTATTGTACAAGGAATATAATTTTAGTACAATGAGGAAGGTGTATCAAAGAGCACATGTATGTTTCATATGCAAGGAGCCTATGATTCAAAACAGCCCAAAATTAATCTTTATCTGCCACTGGCAAAATGTATTTTCTTTGAATGTGGGTTTCAATGCTGTTTCAATGAATGTGAGTTTCAAGGGCAGAGAAGTTTTAATGCTAAGTTTTCATTGTGAGACTGCATTGCTTTGTTTAACAGATGACTTAGTGTTTGTGCTGTAAAATACAAAATAAAACTTTCAAATGAAGTCCAACTCATCATAGAAGTAAAGCAGTATGCACATTAGTGTTTATGGTAAATGGAGTGAAATAGCCAAGTATAATGGTTCATTGGAATGGCTGCAGAGGCTCCATTCAACCATTATTTTGTCAGGGGGGGAAGGGCAGCAAACTCAGACAGGCCCAGCTGAACTATACCTCCCAACTGTCCAGATTTTCAAAGAATGAATAGATTTTTGCTTCTTATTTTTGGTTTGTTGTTCATAAAATTTGTAGTTTTAATTCCTAAATGATTTGCCAGAAGTCACTCAATAATAAGTTTCAGACTTCATAACCTTCAGAAAAATGCATGTTAAAGTAAGAGCTGTTCTATCAACTGTCTCAATTTATACAAGAGCAATTTTTAGTATTGTTTATATGTGCCCCCAATATATTTGGCCTTGTTCAGATTTACTGCATTAACAGGTTGAGAGGTACATGCAAATAAATTGCTTTATAGAATTAGGCATAGCCAACCTCTCAACTGTCCCCAATTTTTGTCTCAAAATGTTGCTCTTCCCCCTTATAATCCCTCCGCAAAATAGCAATTTTGGAAGAAAACATGGAGGGTTTACAATTAAGAAATAACTGTAATAATCAAAGTTATAGATTACTTGAAATGCATGTAGATTCTTTTATATTTTGTCAGCTGCTCAAGGTAGCAGTACTAATATTAAAGTGTCCCTTCTTTGACAGGTAGCAGCTGTATTGTGTGTCTATTTTATATTTTTGCATCACATTTTTGGTCCATTTTTCATAAAATTGTGTTTTTGGCAAATTAGTGACAAATCACTAAAGACTGAAGTTAGAAAATGACAGATATTTGAGTTTCAGATTTTATACCCTTCAGAAAATTCATACTAATGCAAGACCTATTCTATTATCTTTCTAAGTTTATTAGAGCAATATTTAAAAATTGTCCTTATTGTTGGGCCTTTGTCCCACTTCTGTGTATGGCTTTGTCCAGATTTCTTGCTCTTGAGGTTGAGAGGTATGACAAATGTGTCAGGGCCATCACAGTCAGCCAGAGAGATTTCAAATTGTGACATGCTTGTTGCACCCCACTCCCCATGTAGTGACTCTGGATGTGTCCAAGCAAGGCAAGGAGTAGTTGTATCTACCTTGGATGGGGAGGACACACTGCATAAGTACTACAGTGGCTTTTCATCTGTCCTTGATTTTGCAGAATGGTCTGGTTTCTGTCATATTTTTGTACTGTTGATTTATGCTTATTACTCAGATTTATGCTTATTACTCAAAGTGCCTGTTGCTCTGTGTTTTTAAGTAGCAATGCTTTAATGACCATAAGGTAAGCTTGTCTGAGATCGTAAGATGCAAGTAAGCTTTAATAAGCATACTGTTAAAGAATTGCCAACATTGAAAGCCTTTCTGTGGTTGCCATGCAGAGCATACTTGACTAGATAATGTATAAGCCTTGGGTATTAAAGGACAGGATTCCATTATTTTAAAAAGCTCATTACACTTGTTGGAGACTTCCAGTCATCTCTACAGACTTTACCCGTAAACTAAACAGAATCCCAATCATGTGTGGTCCATAACCTGTACAGTAATCCTTTAAGCAATGTATCTTGAGCTTGTTTCTTGTTTGCTTTTCATTTTTTACTTTTATCATGTTTTCCCCCTGAAACAAGTTGTCAGGCAGCAGGTCTTTTTTGGATAAGAAACATTTTTACAAGTGGGGGCATCACATAGATTTCTACTTTCAGCATGTTACTTGGTACTTTAATAAAGCTGAATATATTATAATTAGGACTGCAGTGCAAGGAGAAGTGGTTTGAGTTGAGTGCTTCTGGTTTTTCTTATACTTGATTTTGACTGGCATTCCAGTAATGTATTTAAAAAGTAATTTATTTTTTCATGCCTCACAACCTTTTGTTTCCATCTAGATATTAAGTAAGCTGTCATGCAGCCAATGCATTGAAATATTTTTATTCTTCTACACTTATTTTTGTCTTGATTGGACTTTCATAATGATGGTTTGCCACCCAGGGCAGCGTATTTAATTAAAGTTAGTTTTTTGTGGTTTTGTGCATAGCTCCTCCCCTTTATGGTTGATCACACCCCCTCCCCTTGACCCCACCCATTCAGCTGTCTCCTGCAGCCCCCTGTGATTTGAAGTCACCAGCCGCCACTGAGGTCAGGTGCCATTCAAAAAATCTCAAACAGAAAGCACCATGGGAATGTGTCAGACAAAATGATGCATTGCAAAGAAAGAGCAGCCACCATGAAAGCCAGAATAAAGTGAGCTGATGCATGGAACTACTCATTGGCACAGAAAAGAAA